>NW_020955571.1:209466-408792 GCF_003031625.1 Empidonax traillii
TTTTTTTTTTTTTTTTTTTTTTTTTTTTTTTTTTTTTTTTTTTGGTGGAATACAACCTTAACTTCTGCACCACATAGTCTAAAGATTTACAGTGCTGTATTGTCCTTTGATTTCCTATTTGCACTTCCTCTGATAGCTTATGTGATTAGAGTCAGCTTGGGTTTACAGAGCTAAGGTGCTACATAAAAGCCTTGCTTTTCTTCCCTCTCAGGACAAGTATTTCAAATGGATCCTTGTCATTTTGCAAACAGATTGTACTACAAACCTCCCGTGATACTTGAACTTTATTGGAATTCTGTCCCCTGCCTCTGTCTTTACTCACAAGCAATTTCTCTTTTTCCTTCTCCCCCCGGTCTCACTTTGGAAAAGAAAGTGGTGGTTTGACCCTGGCTGGATGCCAGACACTCACTAGAGGCACTCTATCACTCTTCTCCACAACTGGACAGAGGAGACAAAATATGACGCAGGGTTCATGAGTTGAGATAAAGGCAGGGGGAGATCACTCACCGATTACTGTCACAGGCAAACCAGACTTGACTTGGGGAAATTAATTGAATTTATTACCAATCAAAATCAGAACAGGATAATGAGAAGTGAAATAAAACCTTAAAAGCACCTTCTCCCACCTCTCCCTCCTTTCCTAGCCCTGCCTCCTAGGAAGCACAAGGAGACAGAGAATGGTGGTTATGGCCTGTTCATCACAAGCTGTTTCTGCCACTGCTCAGGGAAAGGAGTCCTTTCTGTGCTGCAGTGTGGAGTGCCTGTCATGAGAGACAGTTCTCCATGAACTTCTCCAATGTGAGTCCTTCCAATAGGCTACATATCTTCACAAAATGCTCCAGTGTGGGTCCCTTTCCATGGGCTGCAGTTCTTCAGGAACAGCCTGCCCTAGCATGGGTTTCCTGCAGGGTCACTAGTCCTGCCAGCAACCCTGCTCCTGAGTGGGCTCCTCTCCCCATGGGCCCACAGGCCCTTTTCAGGAGCCTGCTGCAGCACAGCTTCCCATTGGGTCACAGACTTCTTTCCACCTGCTCCAGCATGAGTCTCCTCCATGAGTTGCAGGTCGATATCTGCACCACACTGGAACCTCCACGGGCCACAGGGGACAGCTGCTTCACCACGGTTTTCACCACTGGGGGGAATCTTTGCTCTGGCACCTGCAGAACCTCCTCCCTCTCCTTCTTCACTGACCTTGATGTCTGCAGAGTTTTTCCTCTCACATATTCTAAATTATATCTTCTCTGAGCATAATTACATATAAGCAATAACTTTTTTTCCTTCTTAAATAAGTTATACAGAAGCATTACTACTATCTCTGATTGGCTTGGCCAGTGGTGGGTCTGTCTTAGAGCCACCTGGTGTTGGCTCTGCCAGACATGGAGGAAGCTTCTGGCAGCTTCTCATTAAATCCCCCATGCTAGCAAAACCTGGCCACACAAACTCAACACAAACCCAAATATTCTTGTTGGCTGCTGATGCTGCAACCTTGCTGCTGCCTCCTACACAAAGAGGAGGATGTCAATAAATGGCACAGTGGTTGTGGTTTAATTAAGTAGTGGTCTGTCATGTCCTCTGATACATGTCTAAAACACTCTGCCCTCTTCCCAGTTGTGCATGATAGGTTGACATCCTTGGCACATAAAGAGTTGGATGTTCTTTAGAACATCAGACACCTCTTTTCTTAGGCATGATACAGTGCATCAATCAGTAAACATTTCTTTGTGCAGTCAAACTCAGGAAACATCTTAGCTTCACTATTCATATTTCGGGATAGCACACAGCATAATTTATTAGGACCTGCATTCACGGCCATGTATATGACAACTGACTTGCAGCTCTGAACCCTCAATGCACACCCAAAGATAATCACCAGTAAATGTCTTGTTATTGTTCCCCTGGCATGTCAAGGATGTTTATTCATGGGCCTCCACCTGTCTTCTTGTGACTTTGACCTTGCTCTCAAGTCAGTAGATCTGAGTCTGTCATCAACTGTATTGCTCATTGTCATTATAGAATAATCATTTGTATTTTCACTCAGCCTTGATCAAAACTAAAGTCATTGTCTAGAGCTGTCACAGATTTCATGTGCCAGCTCTTCTTCCATCAGGGAGACAAAAAAAGCCATCAGACTGCTATGGTAGAGCAACTCTCTGGGACCCTATGTTTGTGCCATGCTTTATGACTATGATATTTCAAACATATCTGTATAACTTTGGCTCTTTGGCCCACCAGTCCTCATCTATGCTTTCACCCTTCCAACACATTCTCCATTAGTTTCATGCCATAGTCTGTTTCACAGTTTCTCACTTCTGCAGTCAAAAGCTGAAGTTGCTAATCTTCTCCTGTTCATTGTTCATACATCAGGGAGCAGAGCCAAGACAGTCATTTCCCTTTAAAATGCCATTACTACTGTTGTGAGGTTTTTCATTCCATCATCTTTAGAAATACAGAACACCTGATGCAGCACTGGAGCTGGCCACAGTAGAAGCACCTTAAGTGCTGAGATGCCAGGGAGACTGAGGTAATCCTCCAATCACGCATTTAGATTCACATTGCATCTTTAACCTTTGTGTCTCTCATAGGTAGAAGGAAAGACAGGAGAAGGACAAAATTCATTTATGCATTTTGATATGTAACTTTTCTTAGGGGATGTAACAATGAAAAAATGCACAGACAGTTTTAGAAACTACAGTCTTGTGTCTATTCAATCAACATTAGCACAGTGATTTCATATCTAGATTTCATATCTCTAGAGAGAACACACAGTTATTTCCTCTCTTTTAACCAGTAAATCAGATGGAAATTAATCTATTTACAGCCAGTGTGCAAAATATTTCATAATTCTAAAACATTAATTACAAGTCTGTATATCACAGCAAAGATAAATTTAATTGATTGAGAAACCAACCATGACACAAGGTCTTACACTGAGTAGTGAGTACATAAGTATGCAGAAGTAGGCCCAGTTTGATGCATAGTATCTTTATCAATTGTACCCATCAGAATACAGAGTTGAGATCCTGCTAGTGTGTAACACACGTCTGGGGAATTGATTCGGCTCTGTATAGCAGTTGACAAATATTTTCAGCAAAGTGTCCTTCACACATACCTCTACTGCCCTTCAAATGCACAGTACAGCAACTAAGACTACTGGTAGAAGGAAATTTAATCATTTACAGTATACTGTATAGTAAGACTTTAACTCTTCAGTAGGATGCTAATGTCCCTGATATCAGCTGTACACAGCACAAAAAATATAGTGAAAATTGTCATTCATGCACAGAGAGGAGGAAATTGTACCCTTGCAACTATTAGCTGAAAATAAGTTTAAATACAAAGATCCCCATGTGTTGTATTTCCCTTTGGTAAGAAGCCATCTTTGAATAACTAACAAAGGAAAAACTCCGAGTATTTGATGACCAAACTCACTAGCCTAACATTTCAGTGGTTATGCTCTACAACAGAGTAAGCCACCCCTGGGGGTGTCCAAAGCCAGACTGGATGGAGCCCTGAGCAACCTGGTCTAATGGAAGGCGTCTCTCCCCATGGCAGGGGGGTTGGAACTGCATGATCTCCAAGGTCCCATCCAACCCAAACTATTCTACAGTTCTACAAATTTCTACTGACATTTCAGGCAAAAATGCAGTGACTCTTTTTGTAACAGTAGCCTCCACCTGCAAGAACATTTTCTCTTGCAGCAGCAAAAGTTTCAATTTTGTTCTCTTTATTCTTACACTGCCAGTGTGAGAGTCTAGGCATGGCTACCAGTGAGCTACCTTCATGACACGTCTTTGCACCTGCACACAGGATAGCATGAAGGTGGTCCTGCATGGTGCATGGCAAAAACAAAATTTTGTCTTGCTCAATTTCACATGCATTTGTAAAGACAGTTCTCATTAAAATGTGTTTCCTAGTTTAAGAAATAAAAATGCTTGATTGTCAGGTCCTACGTGTTTTAAAATTTTTCTGTGATCTAAATGTTGTTCCTGCAACAATTTATAAAAGACAGATTATCACTTGGAATGATTTCACGTATCAGAGAACTAGGGGTAAAAGGTGAAATTTCTTTAAAGTTAATTATTTATACCTAAAGCCAAGCAAA
The DNA here is from genome assembly GCF_003031625.1 of Empidonax traillii. NCBI lineage: Eukaryota > Metazoa > Chordata > Aves > Passeriformes > Tyrannidae > Empidonax > Empidonax traillii. Next base: position 213,569 of record NW_020955571.1, read on the forward strand.
GACATTAAGAATGTATTAATTTTAAGATAAGTAAAAACACTTGTGTGTTTAAGACAAAGAAAAGGCACATCAGGGATCCCACCTTCTCATTCATGTTCTTTGTGACTCACTTAAATGAAGCCTTTGTCAGGTTGCTTGTGCACTGTGCAGGGGAACTTGCTCCCTGAAGGGACATTGGAACTCTCAGCAGTTCACCTGTTCTATATGAAGGGTGATGACAGCTAAATGTTGGTTCTGTGAAGACTGGCAAAAGCTGCTAAACCCCAATCAGCAGGAAATGTTGGCTGACTTCCAAATTCTACTACAAAGTATGGAAAAGGCTATGAGAAGGTGAATCTTTTCATTTAAGGTTCTCAAGCCTACATCATCTTCTGCAGGTAATTGTTCCAAGATCAAGACAAAAGTTATCATTTATGGATTTAACATTAAATAGCCCTTAAACAAAATGTACTAGTCATCAATGGAGCTAGTCCTGGAATTCCAGTTTACTTTTAACCAGTCAAGTGTCCTAACTATGGCCAGAGAACCTGATTTCTTCTGGAAACTTGGAAACAGTCCAGCAGTTTTATGAGAACCACCAAGAACTTTGGATATAGTGCTGAGTTTACAAATCATATTCTGATTCTTAGACTAAGAAAAAAAAAAAATAATAAAAGCAAAGTCCGTAAAGGTACTTAAAAGCTTATTATTCCTAAAATGGGTCTCGTGACTATACTATGTGTTCATGTGTTGCTGTGTCACTGCTAACTGTACTATTTTCTTGCCCGTGCCACTTAGAGATGCACTGTGTTATGCAGTGCCTTGCCTGTTTTAATATGTTGGTCCACAGAAACTGAATCATTACCTAATCCTATGTGGAGACATCCAGAAACACTCTTGAAAGGATTTTGGATCTTTGATTTTTTTCAAGTATATCCTTCAAATGAAAATTGCCATTTTTGCACTCCACCCATCCCGTGCTCTAAATGCTAAGTTATATATAATGTTTCCCACAGGGTATTCACAGGCTCCTAAAGCTGTTTTTGAGACTTGTTGACAGTGAAGTGGAGCTTCCTCGTCTCAATTTTATTATATATATGCATATTTATATGCAGGAGAAGCAGTCCTGCTGAATCCAGGCTCAGAGAAGGAAGGGAAGGAGGTGCTCCAAGCACCAGAGCAGAGATTCTGCTGCAGTCCCTGGAGGAGATCATGGTGGAGCAGATATTCACACTGCAGCCTGTGGAGGACTCCATGGGTTCTTCAGCTTCTCTCACTTTTCCCTGGCTTACAGCCATACAGGGATAACCATAAGCTACCAAACCTCTGCTTCCACACACCACCATACATTTTGATTATATTTTTTTTTTATTATATTATTCAATTCTCCCACATTCAGTCTTTTTTTTTTTTTTTTTTGATGCTGTAAAAGATAAGAAATACAGGTATATTATATTCTCATGGGCGTTCTTACAGGCACAAATGCCTATATAATTTCCGTATTCATAAATTAATAATAAGTTTTTAAATATTCAGATGCACTTCAGACTGCTCAGCTTTCTAGCACTAATGGTATGTCACACTTCAGCAGTAAAAATTATCATATAATTTATTTTTTTAAAAAATCTCAATTTTAGCTGAACCATTGTTTTAGCACCAATTTTAGCATTCACAACAGTTTTCTAGTTCTCAGATGAAGCAATCTGCAGGAATCTGTGCAAAATCAAGACATTTCTCATGAAATTGCTATCAACTTTATCAATACAATCTTTCAGTTACTTATAGATCATTAAAAGGATGTGATTAATCAGAGCAAAGTTTGCAGATTATTCAGATTTGTCAAGTGTTCCAAAGTGGTTTTTATCCTAACTCAGGGTGGGGGCAAATTTCTGAAATTTCAGCATCCCTTATAGTGCAGGATTTCAGTGCTTTGACCATTCTAGTGACTTGACATTTCTCAGAAACTACAGAGTTCCAGCACTGTATTAGGGTATGCATTGAGACTAAAAGGCTCACTTAAAGGATTAAAAGTATTAAGCATCAAGCATTTAAAAATATTCAGGAAGCGCCATTGCTCCTGTAAGTTATATTTAGAATGTTCCTGGCCAAAATTAAGTATTTCTACAAGCAGGTTTGTGACACTGCGTATTAGAGGCCAGAGAGAATGACAGTGTGTGAGATCTTCTGTCTAAGAATGGTACTATCACATTAGTAACAAAATCGTAGAATAAGCTCTACAATACATTTTTTTAGGGAGGTTCATCATTGTGGTACTATGATTCACTTTCACGTAGTGACCCTTTCCATTGTACTGAGTCAATAATGCATTTCAGCATGAGCATAAATGTGAATTCTGTCATAATCAAGCTTAAATATAGGATCCCAAAATGCCTGAATTCTGGAAAAAATCCTCCTGTTGCTGGGACATCAGCAGAAATGTGTATAAATTCTGCTTCTAGGTAATGTCCCTGGAGCTAAATTCCCCTCTTCATGAAATAAGGCAGTGAAGGGAGGTCTGTCATCCTAATGAAGACATTCAGAAAATTTGTGCAGATGGAAACTGATAGTGCTGATCTGCTACCTTTCCACTACAGCCCTCCAAGTACAAGGAGCTATGTGAGTAGGGAGCTTAGAGACAGTATAGCAAAGAAATTAACTACAAACTGATTACACATGGCACTAGTTTCATGCCATTTCACCTTATCACCGGAAGTCTTGCACACACATCAGCAAATCTCAGTTCCCACATTCATACTTTTCCGGTAACAGCTACCATCCTGCTACATCACAATAGGAGGACCTTTCTCTAGTTCTCCCTTTTTGTTTATTAGTTTAAATATGAGTATAGAAGCACTTGAAAATGACCTAAAAAGGCTGGGTTACTGAAAATCATGCAGATAGTGAATATCAGAAGAAGGGGTGGAGGATTTGCATGCATCAGAGTGGAGCTACCGCATACATTTCCATAACAGTAAGCGATGAATAATAAAACGTACAAGTTTTATGTTTTTATCATGTCATCATCTCTGATTTAATATTCTTTTTGGTGCATTTTTTTCTTCCTTGTTCACAGTGTTCCTTCCTTCATTATTTAGTTCAAATTATAAGCCTTTCTCCACCTTTGGGAGTGTTATTTATACGTGTTTCCCTTCCTGATGAAAAATAGAAATATGCAGTAAGAAGACATCCCAGAGGTGATTAGAGTCATTCATATGTAAAACAAAAGGAGCACTATCTGGGGAGGGCTACTAAGCTCATATCACTGTTCAAAAAACTCTTGTTTTTGTCCTTTTTTCCACCATTTTGCCTCCCAAAAGAAAACACACACGCCAAAATAGGTGACAAAAAAAAAATCGTGGTGCTATTTGGTCAAGGTCTGAAAAAGTTGTTCTCTTTAGGGAGTGGTGGTAATTTGGTTTTTAGCATTTACCAGGCAGATGGTCAATCCTTGGGACAACCTGATACTACAGTTGCTTTTTCTAGCAGAAGTGCTATGAAGTCTGATCCTTCCACTCTGAATCCAATGATAATGTTTACCTTTCATTTCAAAGCAAACAAAACCAAGATTTATATTGGATATTGTTATCTCTGTTTTACAAATGAAGATCAGTGTGAGAAAGCCTCAGAATAGGACACAGTTGCCTAGATGTCTTTTAGACGAAATTTTACATTTTCCCATTAACCACAGCATGCAAAATGGAAATTGAGGGGGACCTGAACCGCACTTAGCTATCACCTAACCAGAGAGGCATACAAATTTCCTTCAGCAAAATATTTCATCTTTTCACTTTGTGGAGCCTGAGACATTTTTCAGTGAATGTCATAAACATGACTGTGTGACTTGGTCACTGTCAACTCGCTTTATTTTAAGACTCTGAGAATAATGCAGGGATTTCCCAGGGTGCTTTGTGGGCTTAATATTCTAGCATAAAAATCCTCTTGTTGCCTGACTGTGTCTGACTAGGAACACCTAAGTGTCAGCAATACTGAATTATTTAATACCCAACCTTTACACCTGCTTATCTCTTAGCATAATTCAGAGATTTGGTGCTCCTCCATCAGTTCCACCTATGGAGCTTTTTCCAATATATTTTCTTTGGTATTTACCTACTGGAGCAGATCTGAGCAGATCAAGTGAAACATTCAAATGTTTTGAGTTAGACCAAAACTATTTAAACACAGCTTTACTGGAAGACTTTCAATGTTCTTCAGAAACCACCTTAATCTCTGCAAACTCATTCTCTTATTTTGTTCTAAATACATTTAGATATCAAGGTTGCGAATTGATGAACAAGCTGTATTTGCCAAATGTGACTATTTTGTTTTAAATTAATTTTAAACCTGTAGTTTTGACAGCCTTCAATAAACATGACATCTGCTAATTATAACAACAGCTGGAACTGGAGACTAAAGAAAGAAGAAACTAATATAGATTTTATAAAGGACACTTCAGTGTTTTGCACATCAAGAATTCATAAAAAATGTTACCTCTCCAAATGCATTTTTCTCTTTCCAAAAGGAATAATTAAAACTTCTTAAGTTCAAAACAAACAACCAACCAAAACCCCCCAAATAAACAATCAAACAAAACTTTTTCAGCATCTAAAAAGCTGAATAACAAGAGCTAAAAATTAAATCACTTACTGAGGTGTTCTGTTTGATTTATTTGATCTGTTTTATGTTTATTTAAAAACAAATAAAGCACCCTAAAATGCTGTCAATTAGGGATGACCTGAATTACTCGTTCCTTCCCCTACTCTTCCATTTTTTTCAACCAACTTTTCTCCAGCTCTTTCTGACTGTCTCAGTCCAGAGCTTTGCCAGGTACATGTCTCTCACCTCAGGGATTCATTTACTTTCATATACTCTTAGTAAGTTCACAGATGACACTGATTTGGGCAGAAGTGTTGGTCTGCTGGAGAGCAGGAAGGCTCTGCAGAGGATCTAGAGAAACTGGATCGATTGGCTGTGGCCAGTTGTATGAGGTTCAATAAGGCAAGTCATGCTCTTAGTCACAACAACCCAATGCAGTGCTACAGGCTGGAGGCAGAGAGGCTGGAAAGCATCTTCTTGGAAAAGGATCTGGGGGTTCTGGTCAGTGGTGGCTGAACACAAGCCAGCAGTGTGCCCAGGCGGCCAAGAAGGCCAATGGAATCCTGGCCTGTATAGAAAATAGCATGGCCAGTAGGACCAGGGAAGTGATTGTCTGTGCTCAGCACTGGTGAGGCTGCACCTCAAATCCTGTGTCCAGTTCTGGACCCCTCAATACACGAAAGACATTGAGGTGCTGGAGCATGTCCAGAGAAGGGCAACAAAGCTGGTGAAGGGTCTGGAACACGAGTCTTCTGAGGAGTAACTGAGTGAGCCGGGATTGCTTCACTGGGAGAAATGGAGGCTCAGGGGAGACCTCATCATTCCCTGCAACTGCATGAAAGTAGGTTGTAGCCGGGGTGGGGAGGAGTCAGCCTCTTCTCCCAGGAAATGAGCGACAGGACGAGAGGAAATGGCCTCAAGCTGCACTAGGGGAGGTTCAGGTTGGACATCAGGAAGAAGTTCTTCACTGAAAGAATGGTTAAGCATTGGATCTGGCTTCTCAAGGAGGTGGTGGAATCAATATGCCTGTAAGTGTTCGAGAAATGACAGGATGTGATACTTAATGCTATGGTTTAGTTGGCAGGGTGGTGTTTGGTTAAAGGTTGGACTCAATGGTATTTGAAGTCTTTTCCACTCTTCTTTTACCACTCTGTAATTCTAAGAGTAAGTAAAAACCTGACTTTTCAGCATGGTTAGCATGCAAAAATTGAAAACTGGTAAAAAATCAACATCAGAGATTCATAGTAGTTTGCACTCCTTTTTATTCTTAGCTCAGATGAAAATAGAAGCAGAAAATGGAGAATAATACACTAGAAATTAACTTTGTCCCCTGATCAAAGTGTAAATCTCTCATTGAGATTGGATTTCAGCCCAGATGGCTTGGCCAGTGTGAACTGCACTGTATATGATTCGACATCTTGACACTTAGCAAACTTAAAAAATGTTATTAGATTAGACAATGATACTGTAAAGATGAGCCTTACTAATACTACTACTACTAGTTTCTGCTACTGTTTTCCTGGATTATGTGGCAGTGTGGAAGGCAGCTCAGGCTCTGTGCAGAACATCAAATTCATTAGTACTGCACCCTCACTAAAACACTTCACCTAGATAGATCTGGGCATTTCTGAAACTCGATTTACCCAGTCCAGTCTCTGGTTCTAAAAAAAAATGGTATCATGAATTGCAGCCTATGATGGGAGGCAGGAGAACTCAGAAGACTACTGCAATAGAGCAAATATCAACCTCCACCTCCTGAAGCCTTCCCTATCCTCTGATGGGATGAAGATGAACCAGACTAGTCAGCTGGGGTAGACAGCAATGAGGAATTGATCCAAAGCAAAGATATTGATACAGGATTTCCAAGGAACAAAAACTCCTGCAGTGTGACACTCATCCCTATGCTACATACCCTATCTGCATGACATGCCTTCTGGAAGGGATGTTAGACTTGAAATGGTACATCTGCCTCAGTCCAGTTTAGGAGTGTGCTTCTAATAGCAAATATCTTAATACCCCCATGTATCTCCTTTTTTTCTTGCACCACAGAGAGGGACTAGAGCTGAAATTCCAAACTTTAGCTGAAATGAACTTGAATTTAATTCCTTCTGGATGAAACTGAACAAGAAAGCATACCCTAGAAAAGCACCCGAATCAAATGAATTGCTGTTCAGCTCTCAGAAACATAATGTCAGTGCTCACAACCAGGTAAGAATTAGTCCAAGGCAAAAATTCTTGGAATGCATTCCATGTGGACATTTAGTGGCATTTCACCACTCAGACCTTCTGGACCACAGTACTCACTAACATAGACATGTTCGCTACCACATCAGGAGAAACAGAACACCTTGGAGTACCCCAGGTGCTTCACCTAGGTGCCTGAGTCACCTTGCAATTGGGTTTCAAAGCACTAAATATTCCTTATCATAAATTCAATCAATCTTTATGGTGTAGAGAATTAGAATTGCAAAGTATTCCACAGGCAATTTCTGTAAGTAATTTTTCTTGTAATTTCCATTACAGCTGCGAATAGAGACTTGCTCTTAATGTTTTCATAGCAGTCTCCCACTTTAGCTGTTATCATGAAGTATGTTTTCCATCATGAAGTACTAAGGACAGCATAGCACGGATGGGATGGGCCATATAAAATTATTTAGGAAAAGGATCCTACTACTAAATAGTTGCCACGTTAAAAATTAGGAGAAAGGGTATGACAAGATTATCTTACAAAAAGGATGCACAGAAAGATGTATTACTTCTAATGAGATTTATTTAGTGCTTTTTCTACTTAAAGCTGAGACTTAAGACACCACTAAAAGAAAAAAAAAAAAGGACAATAATTTTTAATTATACAGAAGATTTCTTTTTTCATAGGGTTCTGTAGAACTTCAGGAGACACCAAAGAGAGGTACACAAAGACTTCTCTGTACAACACTCCATCTAAGTGCAGTTGAAAACATAGAGTTACGTATCTAATGATCAAATTAATAATTGCTCTGCTCTCAGGAACATAGTTTTTGAAGGAATCCCTAACAACGTCTCTTTGCTTTCTAATGTCACTCATGAAGGATGTTAGTTTAGGCTACAGCTGGCAACATAATTAGTTGATTAAGCAGAGTAATTCTGGAGTGTTCACTGATCTGATGCATGAGATCTAAGTACTGAAACATTTTGTCCCTCTAAAAAAAAATGCTTTTCAAGTACATGCACGTGTACATACACCATAAAAAAACACGTGGTCCTGCTGTGGCAATGTTCCAGGGATGCACCAATGCTTACGAGAAGCACCTTGTACCTAGCACTGGCATGAAATTGGAGTTCATATGATGAATCAGAACAAATTCTTCTGAAAAGTCTGCAAAAAAGGCATAAATATGCCTTGCAGGGCAAAAAGATAATAGCCTATCACACCATATTTTAGCAAAGGGTCACCACCCTCAGTGGGAACAAATAAATCATAAAAATGTTACTGCAAATGTCAGAAAAAAAAGAGATCTCCTTTCCTTAACTTCAGAGGCACCTTCCTCCTATGAAATCAAATGCTACTGACTCAACTGAACTTTTCAAATAAACCCTGTAAGCTCATCTCTGTTTTAATCAATACAATAATTTAAATTTTAAAGTAAAATTAAAGCGGCTGTGTGCTTCCCCTATCCCCTCATCAATAGGGAATTGGTTCCCTGGCAATGCTGAGATATAATTTTCTACAAAATCCAATCCTATATGATAGATTTCTTGGAAAATTTTGTATTGGTTATGATGAAGAAGACTATTTTTTTGTATCTGTCCTCTCTTTCTCCAAAAAGAATAGTGAATAAATGAACTAAATAACATCCCTCTCAGCCCACCAGCAGTAGAAAGCGTTTTTGATTTTAACATAGAAAATTAAGTTTTCTGAAGCTAAAGATTTTCACTCCAGATAAAACCTTTGCTTTGTTATCAAGAGTTCTGAAGAAATGCAATCAAGATTTTCTGGTAATCTATAATTCCTGTTTACTGATATGTAAAAATTATGACAAATATCTCCTCTGGGATGCTCATTTACTTCTACTGTTAATGCAAAAAAAACTGCACAACTATTTATTCATCCACATGGTAAATAGCCCGTGTTCAATCAACAATCCCTAATTAATATTCACAAAATTTCTCTTAGGTTTTGTTTACTTCATCTTATCATCAAAAATTAATCCAAGATAGAAAAAAGGGATCAAGATTTCAACAGATTCATTAGTAAAGCTACAATTCTAAGCTGCACCTTCTTGGCACTTACACCTATATACATTTCTACAGGTGCCCAAGAGAGGACTAAGAGGTATTACCTCCCTTCATGAAAATTCAAGGATTGCCTACAAATCAGAAGCTTTCCATGTTGTTTTGGAAAAAGTAAGCATTTTTCCTCCTGTTTTCCTACATAGCTGAGGAAGATTAACTGCACTCATTGCTCTACACAAGGATACATGAAGACTAACTCCTCAAGTCCTTCTACAGAGACAGTTTTGACTAAACTACGTGGATAATGGTCTTCAGTAGAACAATGAATAAGGGTCTGAATCAGGGAGGGAAATTAATTTTATGTTAGAAAGGAGCTTCTGACCTCCTTCTGACTTTCTGGCAGAACCACATGTTCCAGTTCTGCAAAATGATTCAACAACTTTCTGGAAGCACAAGAACAGCCCGTGCTCCAAAAAGGGAAATGAAGAAAACAGAAGAACCTGGGTTGTTTTATGATACTCTGAAAATTAGGATCCCATTGCAACACTAAGAAAAAACCTGAACACAGATGGAAGCTGAACCTGTGAAGAGATAATCCATCTGAAATTATAATATTATCGACATCAAACAGGGAAAAAGAGAAAAGAGAAAAACAGAAGATCTGGTAAGCCCTTAAAAATGTTTCAGAAGAAGCTTGAAAGTAATCTCAAAAGCCATTTGCATGGATTACACAATGAAAATGTTTCCAAAGTACATGTAAAATAATGAAAAACACTAAGAACCAAGCAAAATACATAAAATATTTAATAAACTGGAAAGTATGGCAGAAACCAAGTTAAAAACAGCAAGCTCACGTGATGAGCTGCAAATTGTCTGACAAGGATTTGATGGTCATGCTATATTCAGGACTCAGCTTTTACCCAATCCCTGCCTTACCAAAGGGATTTTATTTTGTGTTTCTGGGCTTATTAAAACCCACGTAACAATCTATATTTACATTGCACTTTGTGACTTGCAGCAAAAGATCTTTCACCACAGTGGTCTCAGAAGTGAGAGACATCCCTGTGCATGTGTAAGGGCCTAGGAAGCATTTGCACTGAAAATGCTGTTATGTTTACAGCAGAGAGGAATGCTTGATATGGCCAAAGGGTTTTGGGCAGGGGGTCTAGGGAGAAAAGGAGCAAGAGAAGTCATTCCTGAAAGACCTTGGAGGGAAGGCAAAATCCTGAAAATGCCACAATGACTTGAAGAGTAACAGGGTTAATTTACTGACGTTTTAGTAATTGTCAGGCTTCAGTGAAAGGTACAGAAAACCTTCAAAATCCCTGTAAAAGGAGCCTGTTTTAAAGAGGTTGTCATGGCTGAAAAGAAAAATAATAGACTAATGGGACTAATTCTAAACCCAGTAGGTCTGGAGCTGAGGCCCCACAAAACAGAAAGGGAAAGCAATCATGTCAGATGAAAGAGAACATGTAAAGGGAGAATATTCTGCTGGGTACCGTCAAGTCAATTGTGGACTAATGCACATCTCTCATTGCTGTCACTAATTTAAACAGGCTGAACATTCAATCACTATTATTATGTTATCTTTTTAGCTGAAGGTCAAACACATGGGCATTGAAACATTACCATTTCTCCTGTACCATTTCTCCATGTGCCTACATTTGGTATGTAATATTGTCCTTTGTAACTAGAATGTTTATTTGTAACTGGAATTGAAGCATGTACCTGAGGAAAAGAAAGCAGAAAATCCTTTGCTGGCAATCCCTATCCAGTGAGTAGGAATACATATCAGCAAGGTATAATCTATCTCATAGACTTTCCCAGTGTGGACACACACTCCTGTGCCAGGGCTGTGGCCACCAGAGAGCAGTTCTTTTCACTGTGGATCCTATGATTATTTCTCATAAAACTATATGATGGAAAATGACAAAAGTCTCTATAGGGCTTTTCCATTATTTATGCAGTCCAGGATGCACACACTGAAGAAAAAAAAAAACAAACAAACCAGAGCTATTAGTGGGAGACCACATCATAATTCTGTATCTCCAAAACAAGAGCTATCTCTGTTCTGTAAGTTTCTTAAAGAATCTACAATAACTTAGGTAAGAAGGAAATTACATCATCTAAGTGGACCTACCAGAGAAGGACCAGCTACCAGGTGCTCAAGGCCATGTCCAAGAAAATTTCAAATATCTTCAAGGATGGCTACTCATCAACTTTTCTTGGTATTCAAATATTACAGTGTTTCATATCCTCATTGTGCAAAAATATTTTAAAATATTGTAATGGTTTTGTATTGAAAGTAAAAATTGCTAACTGTGGTCTTTTCCGCATGCCAAATAAATATATGTAATCAAACAAATGCTCAGGTCTTTGCTAGAACTTGCAGTGTAACCTGGAATATAATAATACATTTTTAATAGGATATGCCTTGCCAAAAAAAAAAAAAAAGGAAAAAAATTCAAGACTCTTAGGATTTCTGAGTTCCTACTCACTCAAATTGAAAAATGGGAACAGAGATGAGAGATCATTGCTTTCTATTCTTCTTTTTAAACTAAAATAAAAACAAAACAAAAAACAAACAAAGAAACAAAAGCCACAACCAAACAAAAACCCCTTTTTTGGATCCTTACCAAAAAAAGTATTTTAATGCACCCTGTTGCAGCTCTATCTCCACATAGTACACACAGGACACACCCTATCCTTCATCAGCAATCATCAAACCTTCACTGAAGTAGATTCAGATAATGCTTTAGAAATTATTAAAGTTATAGTTAATTTTATATGTATCCTAGTGTCTTAAAAGAAACAGTTCTGCTGTGGACTGTGCAGCACAGAACAGCACAAGAGTTTCTCTCACATTTAAAAAGTACCGCAGGCATGGACTGGTCAAGGAGGAAGAGAGGAGATAAGAGAATCTCAGATCTCAGTCTCCTGAATTCTGTCCCAGCACTGGGCTATCCACATCATAGACCCAGATGCACTGGGCAGAGACCTGCTGTGGGGAGCTGAAGGCTGCAGTGTGGTATGCCTCTTCATCCCACATTTCAGCAGCACAAACAGAAAGAGGTTCTTCATCGCACTCACACTGGGATCACCTTGTCCTCCTTCTCCCCTGCCAACCTGACCTGGGGCTGTGGTGACCTCAGAGCCAGATGCCATTGGTGGACAACCAAATAACTGAAAGGGCAAAGAGAGACAGCCCTGGCACAGGAAGGAGCTACACAGCAAACAATAATTACTGTGGACTCAAGTAACACATAGAAATGTCCTTCTCGACGTGACTGGTTTTAACTAAAGTCATGACAGTACTTGGAGCAGCCCTGTACAAGCCAATGCACATAATGCCACTGTGCCTCTTGTAGTGAAAAACAGTGAGGGATTCAGCAACTGCCAACCAAGCCAAAAGTAATGGGATTAAGATAATCTTTTTCTATAACTTCAACTATTTCTATAACTATAGAACTATAGATGTTTCCTGTCTCATTATCAATTTTTTTTCCTCATGTTAAATTACCCTGAAATCACTTTTCTTCCTCCTCTGGGAGCTCAATAGATTAATCGACCTTATTTTGTAAAGGCCCAATTACTTCTGTGGTCTCTGACAGTGCTACAGCAGCCATTGCTATGTGGGTGGATGAACACGTTTACTGGCAGTCTCAGGAAGAAACCTGCAAAGTTACTGTGTGAACACACATCATGGTCTTCCATCCTAAATTCAAAACCATTCAAAATGCTGACTGAACTAAACATTTGTGGTTTTTCTTCAGTGTTAAGGTTATATGCATATATATAGGAATAATCTCATTTTATCCCATTAAAAGGGTGATGCAATACAGGTCTAGGGCTATAATAGCCTAAAAGCAGACATTGTCAGCTTTAAACAGTACTCTTTTTTCTGTATTTGTCTCTCTAAGTCATACACATACACTGCTCAGAGACTGAATCAATTCTGGTAATGGGAGTGCAACTGGCACCTGAATACCTTGTTTTGAAAAATACAGATTGCTCCTAACTTCTGAAAGGTGTAATACCACTCTTTCCCCATCCCATCCCTCCCCCAAATACTGCAAGGATCCTGAATGGCTCCCATTCCTGTTGAATGTGTGTGTCACTACCAACGCTCCCACCCTACAGAATTTCCAAAGTATCTGCCAAAGGTTTCAAATGAACTCCAAATATCAAAGTGATACCCAGTGAGTATTGCACTCCAATCCAAATTTCATTTGGATTTGCTTTGAAGCAAAGACCTTCAGGCATGAAGCCCAGAGTTTTCTAAACCTTAGGGAAGTTTTCAGGAAAGATGACTGAAGTTTGCAACAAAAGGCAATGTTAGGCAAGCTTTCAGAAACCATTATAAGCAGGTCACAACATTGGTATGATAATGCTCTATTCTAAAAGTAAAACACCACTGTGTAAAGTGTAATCTTTCATATAAATCCAGGGTAAACCCATGGAAATATGTCTGCTAATTGCAGCTGGTCAGAGCTGCTATATATGGCTTTATGTCATTCAGGGAGTCAACAAACTGGCTTTAAAAAATTCTGCTGAGAATGACAATTAATAGTTTCCAGTTCAATAAGATGAGGGAAACAAACACAGGAGACCTGTGGAAGCTAAGCCTCGCATCCATCTCAGGATGTTCAGCAGCTAGTTTTTTGGGATGCCGCTGCCAAAACATCTCTTCAGAAATCATCTCTGCAAACCTTGGCCAAGGAAGTTGCTATCTCCATTTCCTACTGGGGATCAAATCAAGTCCTGAGATTGGCAATTGTGCCCATCAACAGCACTGAAAGAACTGCAGTGCAGCCAGGCCTCCCCTCCTCCCCAGCCCCCGTTCCTGCTTGCTCACGGACTCCTGTTGTACAGGGCTGTGTCTGTTTCCAGCTCTTCAGCAGAGCACAGAAAGTCAGCTTTCCTCCTGCTGAGCAAACAATCCATGCTCCCTGACCAGGTCTTGGCTCTTTGCACCAATATCTACAGCCAGCAGGACTTAACTAAAGCTTGTTCGTGGCGTGCAATACTTTGGTTTGAAAGCTGGCACCCTAATGTGCAGAGGATTTATGGCACATGAGTCTGCATAACAGAATCACACTGCTATTCCAAGAAATTGGACCCAATCTCATCCCGACAAAGCTAGTGGTAATTTTCCTAATTAATGCATTAGGAACAGTCCTCGGGAACTATGCTGAAATGTAATTTTCCATTAGCCTCCACAGGGCGGCGGTTTTACAATGTGACGATTATTCAAATATCGCTTCATTGTAAGAATTACAGATTTAAGTCGTGTCATGGGTTTTGACATTTGATAAATTCATGATACATTTTACTACATGTTCCTGCTCGAGTGTTGATGTACAAAATCTCATAAATGCAACAAAATACAATAAAACTTTTGACTTAAGTTTATTAATTGGGCAATTAAACTGTCACACAAGATTTGTTTGTCCTTTGTAAATTAGTAGCTCAAACCTCACAATTTATAAGCAGAGCAAATAATGAAACGAAAGGCTTGGTTCACTATAAAAACCACTAAGCTTTTGTACAAGGCCAAAGCAGCCATGGAAAATTGATTTTCCACAGCTTACTTAGTCTTGAATAGGCACTGCTTTGTAAAAAATTTTTATTGAGTGAAGCCAAAACTCATTATAGCTTAGACCATTAGGAACAATGTGTGCTTGCTCCATTATTTTTAATGCCATCAACATCACATTTTAATCTCATGTATTAAAGTGGGAAGATCTTGAAGATGTATTTGGATTTTATTACCAGGGTAAAAGAAGGGAACTATGATAGATCTTTGGTAAAATGTGGACCATGGGAGATGGAAAACAATTATGCATTAATTCTCACAGGATGAACTGTGAGTAAAGAGCAAGTTCCAGGTAAAGAGAAGCAGCACTTTTTGCACAGCGTATCATTATGGAACTGATTATTATTGAACCTGAGGACAGCCAACATATAAATGGCACTAGGCAAATTTGAGTAATTGGACATTACAAACAGCATTCCAGGTGCTGCCTAAGGGATCTCTTGGCCACTGATTTCCAGAAACTGGGAAGCCCTGAACAACATGGTCTTTCCTCAGAATCCAAACTCCCTGTGGAAAGCAGGTTGAACCAGAGACCTCCTGAGATGCCTTCCAACCTGAATTATGGTATATCTCTTTATACATGTGCTCATCTCACACTGTTAACAACCTGCCTGGTACAAAAAAAAAGTTAGAGGGCTACATGGACATTTGATTTTTGCTGGTATGGAAGATTTTACACTGTGTAATAAACAAAATTGTGTCACCTGATCCAAGATATATTAAAGTCAACAGTCTTCAGTAGCTTCTCTAGTCATTAAACTGGTCTAGTTGATATTTCCAGGATTACCGCAAAGAAATTCATCCAGAGCATACTCCATACACCTGAATAATAATAATGTAGGGACTGGGCAACCTGCATTTTATAATCAATACAATTTCTGATCCATGCAGAAACCACCAGCTGCTCAGCCAGCTTTTGGCAGAGACCCGATCTCATGGAGTCACAGTGCTTAAATACAGAGTTGCCACTTGTGATCACCTAATCTGGTCTGCTTTTCACAGGCCATTACCTTTGTACTGAGCTACGTAACGTTGTATTTGACTTAAATACATCTTCCAGCATGACATCCCATCTTAATTTGCAAATGAGAGATCCCTTCATCATGTCCTTCAATGATTAATCACTCTTCCTGTAAAAAATGGGCATAGAATTTCTAATTTTAATTTGGCCAGTGACAGCTTCCAGCCATTGCTTCTGTAGTACTCAGAATTTTCTTATTGTGAATATGCTCACGCATTTTAATGAGGTCACCTCTGAGCCTTGTTTTTAATTCACTAACATGCCAATTTCTTTATTTCTCATGGGATGAGGTATTTCTTACAGCTCATGAATCATTTTAGTAGTTTTTTCCCTTGCTCTTTTAATTCTTTGAACCATTTTAAAAATATGAAGATGAACAGGATACAATCCATTTCTGTGCAGATAAGTAAGACATTTCCACACTTCTACCAGGAATCTGTTTGTTAATGGGCATCCTACCACTGACTGGAGCACACAAACTGGATTCCTCTGGACAAAATAAATCCATATTAGAGGACTGACAGTTACTATATGAGAGACCTTTTTTATATATAAAGGTTTTGCTGAGCACCCAGATTCCTGAGTAAATAAAACAAATTTTTACTGGAACATTCTGATTATCAAACTGTGGTCTTTTGAAAGTCATAAAAAAATCTTTGTGTAATACTGTTGTATCAATTCTGTACTTCACCACAACTGAAATTTTCAAATAATTATGCCACATTAGTGGGCTTGTTCAGCATGGAGAAGAGAAGGCTTCAGGGAGATCTGAAGTACCTAAATGGGGCTAAAACAGAGCTGGAGAGGGACTTTTTAAAAGGGCATGATAGGACAAGGAGGGATGGTTTTAAGCTGAAGGATGGTAGGTTTAGATCAGAGAGTAGGAAGTAATTTTTTACTGTGAGGGTAATGAGACACTGGAACAGGTTTCCCAGGAAGTTGTGGATGTCCCACCCCTGAAAGTGTTGAAGGCCAGGTTGGATGGGGCTCTGAGTGAACTGGTCTAGGGAAAGGTGATCCTGCCCATAACAGGGGCATTGGAAGTAGATGATCTTTAATGTCCCTCCCAACCCAAATCATTATATGATTCTATGAAAAAACAATTTTATGCAAAAGTTCTTTCTTCTATAGGGGCTATTCAAAGCAACTTCTCAGCCTGTAAAACCACCATATACATAGGAAAAGCTTTTATTCTAATGCTACAGTGGTGAGATAGGTGGCTACTGAAATAAAAAAAGGGCACAGACTGCACTGTATTAATTCAAACCTATTGTGTTTTGCAAATTTTAGCTCATTTTAGAATCACTGCTGCCATAATTGATGTTTAATAATGCCAATTTAAATGCATTACTGAATTGAAAATCTTGGCTCTCCAGAATGTGCCTTATTTACTTTTGAAATTATTCCTTTTTGGAATAAAGATACATGGTTTCTCAGAAATTATGGATGCTTCATTCCTTTTGCTGTTCAGGATTTTTATCATCCTTTCAGACAATTGAATTTCTTCCATTTGTAAAACCTATTACCAGCAGAAGGACTGCAAGTAAAACCCAATGACTGGAATGAGAGTTGTTTTGGCAACACAGGAATACTTTATTGATCCATATTAATACCCAGGATTAAAAAAAAAAAAAATGCATTTACTTAGGCTTAGAATTTAGGTAATATCATGAAAAAACTCACAAGGTATATAAATTCATTATATTCTCAAAACAGATATCAGTAAGATACACTCTTTAACTTGAACCAATTTGATCTTTTGATTTTTGGAAATGTCCTAAATAAATATGATCACACTAAATGCCTAAAGACTGATTAACCAGAGAGGCTGAAGAAAGCAATAGCAAGTACAGCATCTTTATCAAAAAGAGGCACTTTCTAGGCAGGACCTACTTTAAATCAGATTTGAAGCTGCATTTTTTAAGTAATATAAATGGGAGCATTAAACTGATGCTAAAGATATGAAAATACTAATAAAAAATTTGTAATTTCATAAATAATTATTTGCAGAATGACTCCGAGAAAGTAATAGACCTTTCTAGGCTTAAAAATTTATGAACTGATAACATCCTATTGACTGGAGCATTTACTGCACCTTCAATAGGTCTAATTAATGAAACTGTTCACAGAATTAAACATAGGACTTAGCAGAGTGACCCTATGCTCTGGTTCTTTGCAAAAATTTCCACATTCAAACATTTTCATACTCATGCAGTGGCCTACTGAGGAGCCTACAACTTGTACTAGTGAAGTCAGAGAGTGTTTCTCATTAACTTCAGTTATCTTATGCTTACCTACATATGAATCTAAAGGTACTTAGGAGACATGTAAATTGCAGGATCCGATCCTTGATGATGCAATACTGCTAAAAATCTGATGTAAAAGAACACTCCGCTTGTTTCTTCTATCAGTTAAACTTAAAACATTGTTATAGAAATTAATATGTGTAAAAATAAATTTGTTATTTTTGCAAATAAAATATGCATTTTATTATGTTCCAATACAAACATATAGATCCAGACAGTGTCAGTCTAACATAAACAGAAAACAACAACCTGGAAAGCAGAGTCTGAAAAGGATCTGCAAGTCCCAGTGGAGAAATGACATGAACTCATAAAAGCAACTACATTATGACAAGAAAAGCCAATACAGTTTTTAAATACGTTTAAAGAAATGAGTAAAAGCAGAGACGCAGTTTTAGCTAGTTGCTGAGGTCAGTTTAGAATTATGTGTTCCTAACTACCTTTGCTTTTAAAAAGATGTTTAAGAAAAGGACAGAAATGTAATAAGAAGAGACATAAAGCTAAGACCTAAGATAATGCCTCAAAGCAAAAAGCTTCAGGGACCAGATCATCTTGGTTTTTCAAGAAAAGGACTGAAAAGAGACTGGAAACTAAAACAGAAAAAGACACTAATAAAATCAGAAGACAGACTCAGAAGGCAGAGAAATTAAAAGCTAAACTTTATTCATAAAGATTAGTGGATTTTTCATCTCTTCCTAAATTGTGTATTTCCTCAATACAGGAAATAAAGAGAATTTATGATTTACTATTCTGTTCTGTTCATCTGCAAAGGTAGAAAAGTCAGTGGAGCAAGGATGTCAGCTAAAGGAGAGCAAAGTTTTCTGGCTCAGTGAATCCTGTTCCCAGAATTTCACTGCTAACCAAGCATCTAACAAGCATTTTTGAAGATCCACATCTTGAAAGGGTAGAAGTTAATCATTACCTAACTATTCAATCTGTAAATCCAAAAGCCTTAAGTTGTCATCTTGAAAGTCATATTGCTATATTCATAGTACCCTCTGCATATGGCATGATCTCATGTCAGATATACACTGCAATATTTTAACAGAACAGTACAAAATGGAGATAAGTCTACAGCCCTAGTTTTTTTTTTTGAGTTTCTGAGTTTCAGTCAGCATCAAAATGTTACTTATATTTTAGAGATGTGAGAGAAGGACAGTAAAAGGTTTTGGGCTAGTATCTGGATTTTCTACTGAAAACCATCATATAAACGTGGTATTCTAAATTTTGAAATTTTGGGTAATGAAATATTTATAATTCTAAAATACACTTTACTCTAAAAGCTACCAGCTTTTCGAAGCTGGCAACTTATAGCAGCCCACAGAATACAACTGTGGATGGCAACAGGAATACGTATTCATCTGCCAGTGTAGATTCCTATTTGAATCTTCCCTAGAAAATGATTGCTTCACTCTTCTGCTTTCAACCTCATTTGGTCCCTAGGAACTTCCCTCAGTCACCTCTCTTTTTCTCCCTTCAGATAAAAAGAGCTTTTATGTATTTTTTGAAGCTATATTCTGTAGATTACCAACACTATGACCCATCCAGACTTGTCTATCGACCCCCTTCTCTTGAGGAATAAGTTTAACAATGACGAGTGCCAGATTTTGCACTTGGGATGGGGCAAACCTGGCTGTTAGTTAAGACTGGGGAAGGAAAGGTTGGAGAGCAGTGCCACAGAAAAGGTCCTGGGGTCCTGGTTGATGGCAACTTGAATATGAGTCGGCAGTGCCCTGGCAGCCAGGGGGGACAACCCTGTCCTAGGGGGCATCAGGCAAAGCATCGCCAGCCGGTTGAGGGAGAGGATTGTCCCGCTCTGCTCTGAACTGGGGTGGCTTCACCTGGAATATTGTGTGCAGTTTTGGGTACCAGAATATAATAAAGATATTTAGCCGTTAGAGAGTGTCTAAAGGAAGCCAACGAAGATGGGGAAGGGCCTTGAGGGGAAGCCGCATGAGAAGTGTCTGAGGTCACTTGGTCTGTTCAGCCTGGAGGAGACTGAGGGAAGACCTCATTGCAGTCTACAGCTTCCTCATGAGGGGAAGAGAAGGGGCAGGCATTGATCTCTTCTCTGTGGTAACCAGTGATAGGACCCAAGGGAATGGCCTGAAGTTGTGTCAGAGGTGATTTAGGTTGTATGTTAGAAAAAAGTTCTTCACCCAGAGCGTGGCTGGGCACTGGAACAGGCTGCCCAGGGAAGTGGTCACAGCACCAAGCCTGACAGAGTTCAAGAAGCATTTGGGCAATGCTGTCAGGTACATGGTGTGATTCTTGGGCCTGCCTTGTGCAGAGCCAGGAGCTGGACTATATGATCCTCGTGGGTCCCTTCCAACTCAGGATATTCTATGATTCTATTCACTCAAAACCCCCACACTACAAAGAATTTTTTAACAACTTGACTTTAAGTTTAAAAACAAGCATGAAAATGCACTCTTAGCCAGTCTCATTCAGCAGCTGAACTGGAAGTTTCCATCTAACATGATTTTTCATGTTTTCTTATTACAATGGCTGTGTACCATGGAGCCACTGACAAAAGTGGGCAGATTTTTCATTTTCTGTTTCAACTTAGAGCTCTTACATGACTTGAATCTAATACTATTTGCCTGAATAGGAAATCAAAAATCAGACAGGAATTTTTCAGCCCTAGAAAAGATAAAAGTGAGTTACTGCTTTAATTGGCTGTTGAATTAGCTCATATGAATAATAGCTTATGGTCTTTTCAAGTTCTGTGGTTTAATAAGACTCCTTTTTACTTCTTTGTCGAAAGATTTACTGGAAAAGATTCATTCCCTCTCTGAACATTGTGATTACATTCAAACTTCAGACATGAAAAAAGAAACAGCTATGCAAAGCAAAAAGCATAATTAGTATAAGCTGCTGGGAGCCCAGGTTTTTTACCTCCTTCTCCACGTGTACCATGTGACAGAAATTGAGGGAGCACTTTGTGACATGGGATTGCACTAGCCAGGATTTGCAGAGCTGCATAGAAAAAGACAAAAGGGGACAAAACAGATATATGTAAGGCAGCAGAATCATCATCCATGTCATAGCGCTGGAATTCAGGTGGCACACTGGCTTTTGTTAGTTCAGAGTTGAACTAACAAACGTGGGGGGAAAATTTATGTTATTCAAAACCTAAATTCCTTCTGAGACCCAGATCTACACTACCTATGAGCAGACACTACCAAAAAGCCACTTTGTATATAAAAATTATCAAAACAAAAGGTGAATACAAAAGGAAACTATTATTTATTTTCTTTGAATTATTTTTGTTGTGAGTTACTAAGCCCGCAGCTCCCTACCTACATGAACTCTACTGTAACACCATTTTCCTTGCAAATAGTATCATTAAAGACATTTATTTATTCTCCAACCAGTACAAGTTGTTAATGCACTGCCACTATTTTCCATGGCACAAATTAAGTACCTATCTAAACACTACTCAGTCCTAACATACTTATCCATACTGCTCAGAGGCAGTGACTATATGGGGCGCAGTTTGGAGCAAGTCCCCATGAGATAAGAACCTCCAAAAGCTCCACCACCTTCTACCCTCAGCCCTCTCTTGGAAATCTATCCTGTACAAGGGTGAAAACATTCTGTATGTATGTTACAGTGTTTAATTGCTATTTTTTGCATAGGACCACTGCTACATTCACCAAACATCTAATCAATACTTTGCTTTCACCTCATAATTCACTATGTGGCCTGTGCTTTGTTTACTACCCATTATTCAACTTTGTTATCATGGCAGAAATATTAATTTCCTCCAGAGTTTCTCAGTGCATCTCATCACTTCAACAACTGAGTGCTGCACAAAAGCAAATTACTCTAGCTTCATAAAAACCCACTGTGGCAAAGAAAAGTTACTATTGCTCTTCAAAACACAGGGCAAGGAAGCACAGAAAAATTGAAGGCAGAGGTATTCACTGATTTTAGATCTCATGTCTCAGGGACTGGAGACTTAATTTAAAAGTATTTAATGATATTTCAAATACGGACATTGCAGCATCAGTTGCAGGTGTGACTGTTGAGCAAATTGGATTTAGGACTCTAAAAGGGGTCATTAAAAATTAGATAATTAGATAATTAGAGGTTCCACACACAGAGACCACAGAATTGGTTTAAGTGTCTATATTAGCACTAGATAGGAAAAGCATCTTTTCTGCAAAAGTGCATTATTTCAATCACGTGACCTTTCTTTCCCCTCCCTTCCTTTACTCATTAATGCCTTCCCAACTCAAGCAATGAGGCAGGAGCCACACAGGCATCACTTGTCTCTCCTACACAGCCCAAGTACATCCCTAGAGCAGGTCAATCCTGCAGAGAACCAGATATCCTGCATCAAAACAATATGTGATCACCCATGTATCATAAGGGGACCAAATTAAGGTTGCCAAGCAACCACCTCCCTACATTATGCCACAAATCCCTGTCCTTCATCTCTTCAGCAAACACATGCCAGGCCTTGTCTCACAACCCTACCCTTTCTCTTGTCTGCTTCTGTGACCCTAATTACCCACACTCCCAAAGGCTTCTTCATTGCTGTTTCTTTGTCCAGCCACTACCCATTTTCCCTCATTACTCCAGTTGTTACCCTGTCTTTGTGTTCTTCATAATTAGCATTTAGTTCATCCCATTTTCCTATTTCCTTGACCAGCTCTCAGTACCAAAAGATGACGCAGACACTGCTAAAAAAAAATAACGGGCATGCAATACTAAAAATGTCAGATAAAGATAATGAAGTCTGGCAAAGCTGTGAGCAAAAACAGTTGTTAAATAAAATTTCCTGTAGACTTTCTAATGCACTAAGAGCAAGATTAGAAATAAAAAAGTTCTCCTACGCTTTATTCTCAAAGTGGGTTTCTGCTACTGTTTCCTTCTAAATGTGAATTTCACCCAGCTAATATCTTCAGTCTGTTTTATCCATCTTCAGCACATTTTTACTCTTACACATTTTATCATCATCTGGTGTCTAAATCACTGAGTAAGTCAAAATAAATTTTAGTTGCAAAAAGAATAGATGATATCAAGAACTGGATCTTTATTTGAGAGCCAACAATTACAGAACACTTATTGCCCGAAAACATATCTATAAATATGCCTGACTACATAAAGAAAAATGGTCTAGAATACACTTCGAGCATCAAATGGTTGGTTGGTCTTCTCCAAGGTGTGGGAGACAAAAGCCATGATGAAACAGCTGATAACCAGCCAACAGTCACAAGAAATTTAGTCAATCCAAAGAAGAGCAAAACCAGCAAGTTAAAATAGCTGTGTATCTTCTCACTGCAAACAGTAAGGGAGACAGAACTAAGTGCTTTAAAACAACAAAAGATGCCTCTTTACACAGCAAGGAGCCATCCTGTGGAACCTATTGACATGGGACATTGTGGATACCATAGAAGAAAAAAGATCCATCAAGGGTTACTGAGTCCCAAAATTGTATCAGGCTCGGGCATTTCCTGTGAGCAGAGACTGTAATAATCTCTGAGGGAGTATGACACATGCTTTGTCTACTCTCAGCCTTCCCCCGAAGTTCACCTACAACCAGTGATGATAAAGAGAAGCTGGACTACTAGAGGATAACTAAATGTGAAGAGACCAAAGGAAGGCCTAAAACTGCATCTGGGAAAGTAATGGGAGCTTGCCCTCTGCTGCTGCTCCTAGGCCTGTACTTGTGGCTGCTCTTGCTACACAGCTTCCCATTTCAGACACAGCTCACCCCTTACCAAGAATAAAAACTAAGACTTTACCTGTGAACAGTGAACTTCAGAGGAAAGACATTAAAAAAAAAAAAAAAAAAGCAAGCACAGGGACATGGAAGTGGAAACAAAGAAGGGAGAGCAAAAGCATTACGAATTTAGGGATTCACAGGGGGACATCCAGTGGAGCGTCTCTAACAGCATTTGTTGAGCATACTGAATGTATGTAAGGATGTGGGGAGGCTGCCTGCTGGTGGCATACCCAGAGAGATGGGTCAGGATGAGAAAACTAAAACTGTTCCAGAGGCACTGGGATTCCCCTCCAGTGTGCCCCGTTGAAGATCTGATGATGAGGGGTTCACCCGAGGTAAGAACGTTACTGACTAGAAAATCCTGTTATCTGCTGGGGCCTTGGAAGGGGAGGAATATGCAATTTACAGGCTACTGGATAGATGGCCCCTTGGTCTGATTCCACACAACAGTTCTCATGGTCTCATGCACATGCTGTCCTCATTCAGAATGACACAATTGGTTTCCACCTCAGTTTGCCCAGTCTTGCCCCACCAGGCCTATAGCGGTTTATGTATTTACAGCACAGCACAGATTTGCTAGTGTAAACACACTAGATGCAACCAGGCCACTCCCATCATGTGGCCTCACACAGCTCTAGCTCACATCTCATGGACAAAGGCGTTGAGTGAGATCTCATTATGTCCAATCCCCATGCTAGCGTTAAGTAATTGCTTACAAATTTCTGGGGAAAATAACAACAATAATAAAAAAAATCTTTTTAAAAATCCACAAATGTCCTAATACAGCTTGCCCATGATGATCCTGAATGCTGCTGAAAGGAATATCATGTGCAGCCATGCAAGTATAAAAGCCTGCATGAAACCAGGCGAGTGCTAAAGCTGCTCTATTCCTACATGTGTATGGAATGAGCAGCAACTGAAATCACTAACGGTGACATTGTTTGCAGCTGGCTAATCAAGACACTTCCAGGCTTAAACAAGATGATTTTTAGATAGGTTGTGCCTAGTAAAAAAAACATAATTTCAGAAGCAGAGAAATGCTAATGGAAATGTAACAGCACTTTACTGCTTTATAAGTCAAATATTCCATAGGGAAATATAAGATAGAATTCAAGAAAAAAATGGTAACCGTGTTTCACATACAAGACACAGTTATACATATGTATCTGTGCTCTTTCTTTCTCCCTGTGCATTCAGTACACAGCTAATCTTTTCAGCTGCTTGGTATATTTATGCAGTTTTACAGAAAAAAATCAGAAAAAAGTTACAAAGAAAAGCCAAAACATTACAAAGATTATGAAAATCCCACATGTATATATTCGTAGTCTTTTCTTTCTAACTTTCCCATGAAAACATGCAGGATTTAGCTGCTTACTGAAACATGGACTATGCTAAAATCTAATCTATACTTCACCTCTTGTGAAGAGTGAGGATAGACAAAAGATTTTTTCACCCATGTTAGGAAGATAGTCTGGCAAACATTCCTGCAAGAAAATCTTTATTGTACCCATGCTTTCAAGGACAAAGAGGACTGTGTCAAGGTTCTCTTCTATGAGAACAGAATGAAAAAAAAAATCCAATAGTGTTCACCAAGGGAGTATCATCCATCTTATTATGTATGTAGAGAGAATCTGGTGGATTGTTTATAATTAAGTATACAATTAAGTATATAATTAAAAATTGTATAATTATATAAATGCATATGAAGAGTAATTAAGGTTGCATAGGCACCATTTTTTGACTTTTGAGAACTTTACCATACAAAATGAACAATATCTTTTATCGGTTTTGGTGAAGGCTTGGAAGTAAGAGCGATGTAAACAAAATAATCATTAATTAATTACTAATTAATTTTCTAAAATTGCACAGACACTAAGAGAAATCACTCCAGAAGGCCTAAAGAATCAGAAATGGAAAAAAAAAATAAAAAAAAATCAGCCTCCTCTAAATAAGGTCGATTACACTTCCTGATGACAAAGGCTAAGTGTAAACAAGTCTCGCAGAAGTCAGAAAGAAAAAAGCTGACTTTCCAAGTTATTTAAGAAAACTAAACCACGCTGCACGGCCTCACAGCCTATGCAGCACAGACACATAGCACAGGCAGACAGTAGGAGATTCATGACCTACTCCCATCTTTGTGAGGCATTGTATTTCAATGCCAATGCAATTCATTTTCTTAGCAGCAATTGTCTTCAAAGTGCTGCACAAACATTTTTCTTTCCAGTACCATCTCCCTTTCTCCCTTGTCTGAAACGGGGTAAAAAGTAAAACCCTTTCTTAGCAAATGGAGAAAAGAACAAATGGGGAAAATTAACAAAATGTTTTCAACCATCTGGCCAAGGCCACAGAAGTGTCCAACAAAAGTGGGATGAAAGCCACAGTAAGGCAGCCACAGACCTGGAGGTAAGCTGAGCTGCAAATGGATTTTAGTGTCAATCAAGAAAAGGCCCAGATTGTGAAAGAAAAAAAGTCCTAGCCTTGCTAGGATACGCTGGAGTTTAATTCATGCTCCGGTAAAATTTATATGAAACAAAACATCAAAAGGCGGCAGTCAGTGGAACAGAAATGATGTATGGAGTGTCTGGTAACTGCTCCTGTAAATGCCAAGATTTGACATGACAGTGATTGCCAAGCAATTTCTTGCACCACTTTCTCGGCATTACCAGCCGTAGGAGCCCGGTAGCAGCTTCCTGGGGGAGAGCCGAGCTGTGTCCACCCCCCACCACCGTCCCGGCCTGACAACCTCCCCTGGCTCCCTCGGGGATGCGAGGAGTCCAGGCCTGGGGCACCCGGGGGTCGAGCAGAGGCGCCACTCCCGGCCGCGAAGGGAGCAGGGAAGCGCTCCTGCCACTGCTGCTGCCGCAGGGAAGCGGGAAGTGAGAAGCGAGGTCCCTCCCGCAGGGGAGGCTCTGCCGGCCGCCCCGTGCCGCTGCTTTAGCTCGGAGAACAAGAAAATCAGAACTAAATAGAAGAGACAGACGCTGGGGCGGGTTCTCCTCCTTACTGGGCGTGCCGGGCGGGGGATGGGGAGCCGAGCAGAGATGCACTGTGTCAGCGCTCTGCCGGTGTCACCCCCTCCCCGGCAGCTGAGCCCCGCGGAGCCAAGCCGAATCCCGATGCCGTCCCGTGCCGGGAAGGCAGCACAGACAGGGGAAGCGACGGAGCCGGACGAGGCCAGCACCGCGACGGGGGAAGGGGGGGCAGCCGCATCCACCCCTGCCTACCCCCTCCTCGTTGGGGCTCTGCCTGCCTCCCGCCCTCAGTCCGACTCCCTGCCGGTCCCTCCTTGCCTGCCCGTCCCCCATCCCGCCCACGAGGCGCAGTGGGGATGCAGCTGCCCTGGGCGGCGCCGCCGCCTGCAGCACCACGGAGAGCGCCCGGCCACCCTCCGCACGCCCCTGCCCGCGGAGTGGGGGCCTGGGTGTGTCTCGATTGGGGCGAGGCCGCCCTTGTGTGCGGAGCACCGCGTGGTCGCTCACCATTTCCTTTTGGGAATAAGCTCTTCTCGCTACAGACATCCAGGCACAATCCTGTCCCCTGCTCACCCAACCCCCCATTCAGCCGCACAGCCAAAGACCCAGAAGTGAAACCCCCCAAAAAGCCGCCGGGTTCCCGGGCCGCCTTCCTGCTTTCCGCGCGGGAAGGGCCTCTCAGGAAGGCGGATCGGCCCTGCATCCCGACACACCTGCCTCATCCCCTCCTTCTGCGAGCCAGAGCCGCCTTGGCAGGGAGACCTCACGGCGTCTGCCCCGCCACGGCTCTCTCGATGGTGTCTGTGCACGGGAATGTTTTTTCTCCTCAAACTCACTTCCAGACTTCATTATTCTCATATAAAGAAAAAAACATATTTTCTGCAATTCAGGGATTATCATTAGTGTCTCAAAAGAGAAAGCTAGCCTCATGCTCATTCTCTGGGTACTGCTTCAATCAAAGATGCTGTTTACTGACCTCAAGCAAGCTTGAAAAGCATAATCCTGAGTTACCTGTTCTAGGCAAGCACACACAGAATGAGAGTACCACATTTAGAGATGGCACATGGTGTAGCCTCTGCAGCTGCAAACAGCATCACAAAAGGAAGGAGAACAGTGTCAGTGCCCTGCCTGCTCTGGGACAACCCAGCTCCACCCACTCTGGAGACCTGTGTCTGCTCTCCTTGGTTTTCCCACCCACCTATATGCTACACCATGAAACAAATCTGTAAGTAATGTCCTCCAAATTCCAAGCTGAAAATTTGTCCTATGCCCTGTCTGTCTGCAAGCAGCGTGAGAGATTGTTATCACTGCAAGCTTTTAACAGTAAGGCTGTTTTTCCCCTGGGAGAAGCACATGAGCTCCAGCTGGACAGCATAAAGGTGAAAAGGTAAAGATGGAGCATCCTTCTCTTTGTGCCACCATCTTCTTGGATACTGTCTTCTCTAGGTCAGCAACGGCTTCCAGGCCCATGAGGTTTCCAAACAGGTCCCATCATTGCCATGTTTCTAGCAAAGGTTTCAATTAACTACTCACATTTGTTTAGTAGCTCCCAGTCATGCCACTGACTTTCCTCCTGATGAGGATAGAGAATCCTCAAAATTACTGTAGGCAATCCTTAGAACATGCCCATCCCCTTTCATGCAATAACAGTACTGGGTCTTATGCTGCACACTTTATCAAGGGCATCAAGCACTTCCCAATGGCTGTTGTTACAGTGCATGAGGGAAGTGGTTATTAACTTCTTTGCACATTTATTCTGGTTTTGGCTTTCCAGAGCTCTTTGACAGTGAAAGCAGGTCCAGCTGCCACTCCCCATAGTTTAGCAGAGTTCAGCATGTCCAGGGTTAGGTCTGGGGACACTAAAACAAGTACTGAAATGCAGAAACATTCAGTATAAAGCAATTGTATAGGATAACTGTGTATGCTTGCAGGAGGCAAAAATAATCTGAGGAGCTGTTTCACTGAAATGGTTTTGAAAATCTGCCGTAGTGGTCCCTTTTCTTGTATCTTTGGAAAAAAAATGTATTAAAGTGAATTTGTGCATGTTTTACAGGTAGCAACAGCAGAGCCTTCAACACCAATAGGCTTTTTTCATGTAAGACATAAAACATTTGACATGGAATGTACTATTAACACCAGACCGAGGGGGGAGAGGCAGCCAAGGACTGATTTCCATTTCAAACTGCATTCTGGCACTTTGTACTCCAGCACTATTGGCGGATCAATATTTAATGCCCGGAGATTCTGGCTCTGCAGGAGTCATGTCAGGGGACCTCTCGAGCCAATCTGCTTGGGTGGAGGAGTGATAATTATTCATGGGCTCCTGCCTCTTGCTCCTTCTCTTGCACAGCCCCACTCTGCTGACTCAGTGCCTTATTCAGTCTTCTCTCCCTCTCTCCACTGCTGTAGCTGGACCCCTTTGCCTTCACCGCCTCTGAGAGCTGCACATCCCACCATGGCTAAAACAGCAATGGGTAAGAAACCACCTCTCTTTTCCTTCAGCCAGTACCACGGCCGCTGTCTCCTAGGTCCTCTACATACAGTAGGTGCTCTTTTCGCTGTCCCGAAAGTTTGGGGGGGAAAAAATCAAGACAACGCTGAACATATTTAATTTCTTTGATCAGGAGGGTGGGTGGAACCAGGGGCTGCTTTAGCGTCCTAATGGAGATCGGATTAATTATAAACCGATGGGTGAGGTCGGTACTTGAGCATAGCATAATGTTGAAACTGCTTTCATTAATTTCAATATGAATATATATGTATTTTATATAGTTTAAAAAAAGAAAAAAAAAAAAAAGGGAAACAAAACGAACGGTGAAGTTATCCCTGCTGTCAATGTGCCTCCCCCCGTCCCCGGCAGCCGGAATCAGCGCTCCCCTCTGTCTCTGAAACCGCGTGGGGAGAAGAAAAGAGGGACGGGGGAGAGGCACCGCCGCCCGAAAGGGTCACGGCCGCCCGGGGGGCTGCAGGCGACGGCCGGGGAGGGCCGGGCCGGGCTGGCGGGGGGCCCGCGGTGCCGGGCGGGGGGGCTGCAGCGGGGCGGGCCCTTCCAGGCGCGCACTGCGGCCGGCCGCGCCCAGCCCAGCCCAGCCCAGCCCGGCGCGGAGGGCTGCGGGAGGGGCGGTGAGAAGATGCTGTCGCTCGGCGTTGCCCCGGCACTGCCCGCACCTGCAGTCTGCCGGGGGGAGGGACATGGGGGCGGCTGAAGTAGGTCACTGCATCACGGAGAGCTGGTGTGCGCTAGCAGTGCCCGCCCTGCTCTCTCTCCCGGGGGGCAGCTGTTATTTGGCGTTTTCCAGCTGCCAGCAGAGCATCCTCACCCCTCCCCGGCAGAGCCGCGCCCTGCCGCCGCGCCGCGCCGCCCCCCGCCCCAGCCCACCCCGCCGGGCCCCGGGGAGCGCCGGGCGGGGCGCGGCAGCTGCTCCCTCCCCGCCCCAGCATCGGCCCCCGGGGGGCTCCTGGGTCATCGAGGAACCCGTGGGCGTCGGGTCGCTGTTGGTCCTGCTGGTCCCGGCAGGAGCGAAGGGCGTTAGCCCGGCACTGGCCCCTTTGTTCGATGGAGACTGCTGGGGAGGGAGAGCGGAAAAATCGCAGTGAGGGTGTGGGGGAGAGAGATAACAGTTTGGGGTTTGTTTGTTGTTTTTTGTTTAGTTGTTTTTGTGTTTTTTTTTTTTCCTGGAGGGGAATGAGGCTCGACCTGCATTTGACGCATTCAAATTCAAGTTTTCACAATCATTCACCATTAATACTGTGCACGCACAAATCCCATAAGAATGAAAGAGCTCCCAACACAATTGTTGCCTTTCCCCAAGAAACAAATCCCATTCAGATTTTCATTCTGTGCAGGCTCTTGTTGCCACTCTTCATCACGTTGCATAAAGTTACGACAAACCCTCCTGGCAGTGCCTGTAATCAATGTATTACACCAGTGCATTTGTTTGAATGCTGATGTTCCACTCCCGAGCAATAATCGGTGTGAACTGAAAACATTTTAACCTGGCCGTGGCACCCCTGGGAACAGCATGAGACAGCTGTAGATGCAAACAGAGGAGGGAAGTGAGGGCTGTGGGAGTCTGGCCAGCCCTGCAGTGCCGAGCACGCGGTCCCCTCCCCACTGCAGCAATCCGGTAATCAGTATTGATAATTTGTAGTCGGTAGGGGACCTATCGCGGCAGAAAGCCCTGTTAGGAATTCTACCACAAGGGAAGAAAGGGCTCCTCAGCCTGTGGTTAATGGTCTCAGCACAAAAATATAAAGATTTCTGCAGCAAGAGAGAGGTCAGGAATCATTAAGTTTGCCCAGAGACTAAGGGACTATATGATGCCAGTTTGTCTAATGATACCTGGTTAACAAGCCACATATACCAACAATAGAAAGCTGTGTAACTACCTAGCTCAAGTTTCTAAAAATACTAATTACAATAGCATTTAATTAAAAAAAAAAAAAGAAAGTTACATTTTTAAAAGCATCTTCCCTCTTTAAACTCACAAAGCTCTAAGGATTCTCCTCACTATTTCCTTAAACCTTATTTTTCCTTGTTATAGTTCTTAGTAGAGAAAATTTGGATCTAGACAGTCTATTATAATAAGCCACTTTATTTCAAGAGTTACTACAAGGTAACAAATTTTCATGTGAAAAAATAGATATTCTCTGTAATACACATTTCCAGTTAGTGCTAAATAAACTACATTTGTCCTGTACTCAAGCTTTACCCAGTAGACCACTGAGAAAACTACAGTGCCTGACTTTTTTTTTCCCTTTTGAGCACCATATTTTGCAAAGTGGCAATAAAGGCTGGATCCTACTTCCACTGGAGCCAGCAAAACATTTCTAATCAGCTTAAGCCAGCCCACTATTATGTTTCTGGCCCTGGTCCAGCAAGGCACTTAAGCAGGTGTCTGAGGGTGAGCATGCAAAATAGTCCTGCTGGCTTTGGACAGAACTCTACATGTAACTCAGGTTAGACAGATACTAAATACCTTGATAAACCTATGTTTATATTTTGCTATAAAAAAAAAAAAAAAAGCAAAATTAGGCCTCATTTTCTCTTAGGTTCAGTAAAATAAGAGGTTTTCAAAGAAAGCTCCTTTGACTTACCTAGGAATTTCAACAGCTGCAAGAACTTCTGGGAGATCAATATGGCCTGAATGCCCATGAGATTCTTCTTTCTGTTTAGTTTATGGAGTATGTGAATGATGCATAGCAGACACACACACACTTTTTTTTATTTATTTTTTTTAAGTGTGTCTTATTTTAAAATTCCATGTAACACAACTGTAGAGAAATTCTAGGGGCTTTTAAACTTCATCCCCCCTTTGATGCCATCTTCTACACCAAATCTGTATTGGATAGAGGAACTCCTTCTTTCTTCATACTCCCAACTGTGCAGGATGTATGTTACATAAATCAGCAGCCTTTGCAGGTGGGATCACTAAAGACCAATCAGGCACGTACCTGGTTTGATAGACTTACTCAGGGTACATACATGGCTGGCAGTGTGAGGTTGAAGCAGTCTGTGGTGCCACTGGAACTAAAAAAGGGTGTTTGAAACCATTATTTCATTGTTTCCTTGTGGTGTTTTGTTTAAAGAATATTTATTAGAACATCTTCAGACAATCATCACAAAGAAACTCTCAGTCCTGATTATAGTTCTTGTTTATTTTATAGGAAGTTGTTTAACAGAGATATGTGGGATATATGTTAATAATGTGTTAAGGAAGTGTTTAAATTCAACTCCTTTTGAAACAGTCAAGAATGCTGTGAGGTGATAAATGGGTAGAATTATGAGGATATGGGAATTCAGGCAGCTCCATGCTGCCTCTTTTGCATATCTCAGTAAGACTGATTAAACTCCTGTAAAAGTGCTTTAGAGTTGTTCTTCTACTTTGTCATTTACATTTTAGTCACGAGCTCAGACATCTATACTTAGCTTGATGGATGCAAGGCCATTGCTAAGTTTGTGTGTTAACTGAGTACTACACTATTGTTTTATCTGGTATGTAAACATACATATGAAGTAATAAATAAGTGTATGGTTGTTGAGTTTAACTGGTTCAATTACTTTAATAACTAGGCCTTTTTTACTGCAAAGGTGTAAGCGTTCTGCCTCTGATTTGCCACTGCACTTAAACAATTGTTTGATCTTTAACAATTGCACACGAGTAGTCATCTGGACATCAGTGGCAATGACAAGCTTCCAGTTAAACAACATATGGCTTAAGTGCCAGGCTGAATTTGAACTGAGCATGCTCTTTTCCATATTATGCAGTTTTTAGCTGAAGGTTTTAACCTTCCCTTTTATAAATAAATGAACACAAATCAGCTCTGAATTATTTTCAGCTGTCAGAAAATAACATTTTTGCATAGGCAAGTAGGAAATTATGTTAATATGAGAGCCAGTGTAGGCAAGAATCAGAAAATAGTGTATTGTGTCATAATGTTATCAGAAATGTGATAACATTATGTGAGACATTATTTTTCCAATTTTTTTTCAGGATCTAGCAGAAGAAACATTTTTCTGAGAACTTTTATTACTGAGCTAATATAAAGTTCATTGCAAGTACACTTCACCAGAGAACTGAAGATTAACACCTATTCACATTCTTTTCTTGGTTTTTGAAGAGTCAGT
Organism: Empidonax traillii; assembly: GCF_003031625.1. NCBI lineage: Eukaryota > Metazoa > Chordata > Aves > Passeriformes > Tyrannidae > Empidonax > Empidonax traillii. The sequence continues at coordinate 246,610 of NW_020955571.1, forward strand.
TACTCTTCCTGCTATTGAGAATTGAGGCAGGAATAATTTTAAAAACAGTCCATATGGCTAAGAATATATTACCTCATAGCAGATTTTTACTTACTCTGTGATGTGTACAGGCAGGAGGATAAAATGTCATCAATTTCATTTTCTTATGGAAGAGATCCCATAACATGCTGAGGAAATAAAAATAAAATTCAGCAGCTTGAACACTTCCAAAATGTTCTCTCACCTCCACCTCCATCACCTCTTTTTCCAAATATAAGCTCTAGTTAGACTAAAGACTTCCCTGTTTAAAAACTTATTTTTGTAGTTCATTCACATCAATTTTGTCAGTTTGAATTTTCTTTAATTTATTATTTAACTCTGGGAATTTATTATTATTTATTTTTATATTTGTACTACAACAGTACATTTCTCTAGATCCTATTTTGCACACTTATTTTTTAGTATAAATACTGTGTAATCTAACCTAATGGTTAGTTTTATGTCAGGTGACATTTATATTCATTTCTTTAGAAAAGGATTCTCCATTTTCAAATTAATAACATTGATTTAAAAACAACTCAGAAGACAGATGAGACACTCATATCCAGCAATATATTTAGATACTGTTTTATCCTTCAAACTAATTAATTCTCATAATTGCCTGCAGTGAGAAGTAGACATTATATAGTCTGAAACACAGAGGTCAGAGGGTTCCCATGATAGGTCAGTCTGGGCAATACTTGATCTCTGAAGCATTTTCATGTATTTCTGATTTAACTACCTCATTTGTTCAGAGTCGAAAGAAGCAAAGAGATGTTCAGCACTCTTGAAAAACATCAAGCCCTGGGTGTCTTTAAGTAGGCATCCTAAAATGGTGTCACACCACATAATTGATATAGGTGGAAAATTAACTTACTAAGAGCTTTGCTAAAGCTGATACAGCAAGAAAGCCACCACTGAAACGTAAGGGACTGAGAGTGGCATTGAGCCTTCTCACAGTGTGCCCTCCCCACAGGCTGTGTATGTATATATATACGTGTGTGTGTGTATATATAGTGCATTTGCCTTTCAATTTAGGTTATCAGGCTTCAAAACTCTTTATCCTGGCACTCTCAGCAGATCTGCCCAATGCTTTCAGGAGGAGTAAATGTCACATCACAAAGCAGCAGCGGTGCTTGCTTACCTCTGCAGTAACTACCCTCAAAAAATCCACTCTCAGTTCTCCCTACGAGTCACCTTTATAAACAAAAACTGTTGCCATCCTCAGGTGGCTTGCAGAGAATGTGTCTTCTTCATCAGTATCCATAAAATGGATGATAGATGAACAGATTTTGCAAATGACTCTTGTGTCACTGCAGCCAATGGAGTACAGCCACTGGCCTCAGTACAACTGGGGGCACAGCCTATGGGGCACAGAAGTTGGCAGCTGATTTGGAGGAATGTCTGATATTCACAGTTCTTTCTAGGTTACACACAACCCTCACGCATTCTGTGGATATAGCCTGAGGTGTTGTTGGTTTTTGTTCAGTTTAACAATATTGTTGATCCCACTTGGAAGTGCGAGTCCCCTCTGTGAAAATCAGCCAGCAGCTCTGCCTGGGACACATACCTCAATCCTGCAAGGTGCTGGGCACCCATGACTGCAGTGCAGGCAGTACCCATTGCCCTAGTTGCTCAGCACTTTTCAAAAGCAGGAAAAATTGCTTTGGAGACCTCAACCCACATGGACCTGCATCCTCAGTTGAAAAAATGGACTGATTCAGAAATGCTGGCTCCTGGGAACTAAATACTTAAGACATCGTGTGTCTGAGAAAAACCAGCATACAAATCTGCTCCAGAATTAATTAATTTTCTCTTCCACTTATTGTGCTTTTCTTTTTCCTGTCTGCTAATACATAATTTAACCAATAAAGTGAATTTCAGCTTTTTCTGCCAGGATGTGCAGTGAAACTGATGCACACTGTCTACACAAAACATTAGACTTTTCTGAATACATATAGAATTATTTTCTTCAAGGTATAGCAGTCAAATCCAATCAGTTCATAAATAAATTATGACTCATGCACTCAATCTAATACACAAAACTTCATGGTTGTAGCAGTTACTGTGTGTGGGGAAATTGTGATCCTTCACATACACAGTCATGAAACAGGGTTGGTAGGGTTTTGTTCACCAGTTTTGCCCTGGGCAGATAGTTTAAGTTTAGAGAGGTGACTGAGGATAGGGTTAATAAAGCTCTAAGGCACCTGTGGTGGCATGCAGGTACGACTGTAACTCCACAGCACGTGGGGAGAGGTCAGTGTCTCTGGCTATGGTCAAGAGTGAATGCACTCAATTCAGAAACCCAGAGGAAAATGCAGGGAGGAATAGGGACACTTCAACCATCCCTTGGGCACTTCAGAGAGAAGCCCTGCTTCAGTCTCTACCTTTGTGGTGGGAGGAAAAGTGGTGGCAATGGGCACACTCCTGCCCCTGAGCCACAGGCTGGCCTTCAAGTGTGGGGCTGGGATCTGGTGTCCCTTGTCCATGCATGTCCTCCCTTCCCAGATAAGACCAGAGCCACTGAGCTGTGTCCGCTTTCCACCCTTCTGTGGGAAGAGCATCGTGTTAGAGAGAGGACAAGACAGCACACAGGAGGGAGGATGACCTCCACCTAGTAACTGGGGACCCCAGGACCATCATTAGATTTTGCATGATATGTCAAAATAGAAACAGTTATGGGAGCAGAAAATAGAACTTGAGTTTCTTTAGGTGGCAGTTAGGACCCTTTGGCCTGAATCCCCTCGTTCCAAAAGAGACTGAACTCAGCTCTGGCATTTCCTAGTCAAAGGTGCTCACTGTAGACAGTTGTCCCAAAGGGCAGAAGTAAGAAGGTCAGCAACGTTTCCCCTCAGCTGCATTTTAAAAGAAACCTTTGGCTGCATTTACATATATGAAGAACCCTATCCTATCTACATGTTCCAGATGCTCTCAGGAAACAGGCTACACAGATTTCTTCAGAGGATTGGATCTGAGTTGGAAAAACACCCCATTCCCAATGTTAGGGGATTAAACATTTCAAGTCTGAGACAACCTTGCTTGTGAAAAAAGCTAACACCCTCCACGGCACACCAATTTGAAGAGCACAAATTGTGTTTTTCTGGATTTTCATGACCTCTCCTCACATGTGTAGAAATTTGCAGGATCCACATTTTGGATTTAGAAACCTGCGGGTTTGGCTTTTTTTTTTCTTAAACATCATTTTAGGCACCTAACTCCTTTAACTGGTTTTGTGGGTTAATCATTTTATGACCTGACTTTCTTTTTGTTAAGATGGGGAAAATCATAGTTGGGATGTGAGGTTCTGTTCCATACTGCATGGAAATGTGTAACTATGCTCCAATATTCTAGAATTTGCAAAAATCCATAGTGATCAGATTCGGAAACAGAGCAACTTAACCTTCTAAAGGTGTATTAGCATTCCGTGCTATTCAGGTAGTTTTTTATAATCCTTAGGGAATTTCTTAGGTAAAAAAAAATTAATTTTGTGGATATTTTATGCTATTGATTGACATAGAGGTTTAAAAATGGACAATTTATCTTAAGCTAAGATATGCTGTACCTGGAGATAGCCAAAGTACCTTTTAATGTTTATGGTTTTTACATTTAAATATATTCACCAGTCACTACGTGATTACATAGCTATAACTCTTGATCTTAATGTTATTTTTTTTATCCTTTCAAAGTTATTGACAATACAAATTGTCCTTTTGGGCTAAGATTTCTCAGATACACATGTTCACATTCATCCTCTGGTTTCCACTGGGATGACTCTTGATGTCATTTTATTGGCAGAGATCCCTGGAGTGACTAATATTATTACAATTATTTTTTCTTTTTGAAAGACTGTAGAGACAACAGCCAGGTCCAAGATGCACAAAATTTTTTTTATCAACACCAGTATATAAAAATGTAGCCAAAATTAAATTTTTTTTTGTTTCCTGGTATTTTGGTACTGCAGATCCTCCTGTTACCTGAATAGAGCTGTAAGAAATGTTGCATGCTCCCAGGAAATTTTTTTACTTAAAATGAATGCATGAATCAATTTCTATAATTTTTAATTTTTATTAGTCTATTAACTATTTTAATATATTTGTTTCTCCATTATTCATGTGAAAAGAAACAGCAATTGGTATCACTCAAGTCACGTTTATGTCACTTGAATATACATTGTTTGTCTCCAGGTACTGGTGTTTATTCAATTTACTATGTAGATAGTAAAAAAACCCTATTTCTAAGCTAATATTTTTCCTGTGCTCAGATATTTTTGGTGCTGTTGAGACTGCAGTCATGGACCTTTCAGTATATGTTGTAGATAGGAATGAAGCCCTTACTCCTGATTTAAAAACTTAAATGTTTGAAATTTGTCAACAAAACACTTGTTCTCAAGGCAAATAACTTCTTGCTGGGAAATGATGTTCTACCTCTAAACACCGTTATTTTCTAAGTAAAATATCAATAATGACTTCTTAAGTAAAGTAAGGTATTTATTTTAAGCTGCATTGGGGGTTCAAGTTACTCCTTTTTGAAGTGCATTCACTTTTTTTTTTTGCAGTGAAAGATCAAGAAGGGAAATATATGACCTAGAGAACCATACTGCATTTCATTAACAATGTAAAGAATTTCACCTTCTTGTGGTGGAAGGCCTGAAAAACAGGATTAAACATGACAGAGGTACTTTCAAGTCCTCTGCAAAATTGTAATTGCTAATTTATGTAGCTTGACAGTGCTATTCTAGAGGTCTCAGTTCTGCTGGCAACCTCATTTCTGCACAAAGATGTGAACAGCACTGTTAAGGGTAAAAAAAAAATTGCAATAGTAAAAATAAAATCAAGACATTTAGACAAGCAAACAGAAGTAATCTACAATATAAAGGCTGCAAATTTATATTTAGTACATTTCTATGTAGTTGTATGGATGGAATTTCCTAGATTAAAACAAAATTAAGAAAAAGTATTCTGGAAACAGAATATTATATCAGATGGACCCCAGTCTGCCCCTGAACTGCTACTCTATTACTATACTCTTTTAATGTCATTTGCATTAGAGGAAGGTCTGAGCTAGCAATCAGGAAGATTTCTGTTTCAGATGACTCTCAACTTTCTTGTGAACAATCTGCTGTCCTAATCAGTTTCCCATCTGCTTCATCCCCACCACCTACTGATTTCCAGTTCAGTCCATTTCCTTGGTACCCTTTCCCTGATTTTCTTAACCCAGTATCATTATCCAGTCAATCCACCCTCATTCTTGGTCAAATTTCAGTTAGAGACAAACTGGCTGTAAAGCTTGGATTTGTATCTCTCAGCGATGGCTTAAGCCTGAAATCCAGTATTTCAGTGACTTCCACAGCCAGGCCTGGACAGACGTTTTTCAAATGAAGAATGATTTCCTGGCACAAAGCACTAGAACCTTTAAAATAAATAAAATAAGCACTTGTTTAGTTTACCACATGCATGAATTTTTCCCTAGTCATCTTCATAGAAATAATGAAATGTTTTCTCCAGGATTCAACAAGAGGCAGCCTTCCAGCTGAGAAAACTGTAGGCCAAATTGTAATTTATCAAAGTGATGTTCAGTGGAAGAAGGACTCCCATATTTTCTAATGCAGTGGGGAAAAAAACCCAGCACAGTATGGGAAATAACAATGGCCGACTGTGGTGTACAGTCAAATGTTTAAGGCTAAGTTGTGCAAAGGCCAGGAACTCCAATCTTGCTAGAATTAGAACCTAAACCTGTGGAAATCTGTGGATGCATTTATAAATCTATGGATGTATTTATAAATCTGTGTTGGTTTACATCTGATGAACCCATTTTTTCACCCTTTAAATCTCCTTAAGTGTCAGCTTAGGAAAGAAATCTCTTTTTAATAGTTTGAAAAGTCATGTAAAAGCCAGCTACACTAATAAAGGAGAATTTGATTATACAGGCAAAGAGATTTTTTTTTCTTATACAGGAAAAAGAATTTGATTATACAACAAAAGAGACAGAACAGTCTATTACAAGTTGACATTTGGATATATCCAGCTCCTGCTACTTTAAGAACATACTAAAAATCAAATGGACAAGCCAGTCCTAGAAGTTTGATGAGTCTGTTAGAAAGAGCAGGCTGAGCAACACAGAAGTTCTGGTTTGCTGTTAATGACAGACTGTTGATGCTGGTGCACAGTGCCCTGAAAATCTCACTATTGCAAGTGAAAATCTTTTTTTTATTATTCTAAATGAGCCAAGCGCCCTCACACCACCAATCAGTGGAGCATCTCTGCAGGGATCAACTACTCATGTGGTTAATTTAGTAGCAGAGCAGTGTCTCTGAATTCATCAAGATCTTCTTCTAAGTGGAGGTCAGTTTTGCAGAAAAATAGAGAGACAGGGAGACAGGCAGATAGACAGCTGCAGAGGGATAAATTGACAGAGCAAAGGTGCTCTAGAAATCTTCAGTAATATTTCAGAATAGGAAAAAAAATGAAAAACAGTATAAAAGAGTGAAGGAGAAGAGAAAGATGAAAAAGAGAGGTGAGTCATGAAAGACCTAATTGGGAGTAGTCATATTACTGAGAGTCCATATAAATTCTTATAGTGTAGACATTTATGCATTAATGTCACATCTTCAAAAATCCATTTATTTCTATTATGCAAATCAGAGCAAAGCTACTTAAAACACAGGTCATTTCCTGTGACCAGTGGTTCTTGTTCTAGTTTTATTTTAGCATGAATTATAACAAAAGTATCCCAGCAGTAAATGTTCTCCCTCAGCCAATTTAATCAATTCTGAATAATACAAGAAGTTCTTTGCATCGTCAGCATGGTTTCCAAGAAGAGGTTGTAATTTTTTATCTCTCTTTTTTTTTCTTAATAATTTTATGTATCTTCTGGTTAGCATACTCAGTAATATTTATAATCTATGCCCAACCATGATAAGTTTTAGCAATATCCTGTTGAGTGGTATCATTATTTTTGTAATGGAGGCAGTCAGATGTTTGCATATATGCATAAAGACGTGGCAGGATACAATAGTAGAAGTATAAATCTGGTAATTAGTAGTAATAGCTGCTTAGATCATTTAGGTAAAGGTCATGTAGAAAAATCTGAAAGCCACAGAGTTACAGATGTCTGTCATCTGAAAAAGTTTAATTCTGTCATTTCATTGATCTTTCCTTCAAATAGTTGTAAGCAGCTAGTTTATTGTCCTTTAGGCCACCCCTTTGCCCAAGTAAACAAACCAGGCCGTCTCCAACTACCCTTCGCAAGCCACCTGCCTCTGGTCTCTCACCTTCCTGGTAGCCCTCCACTGGACTTTCACCTGTTCCTCCATGTCCCTTTTAAACTGGGGGACCCAAAACTGGATACAGTACCTCAGGTGCAGCTGCACATCACCAGATGTCTCCAAGCAATGGTGAACACAACCTCCCCTCCTGCTGGTTCACACACACCTTTGCTTCCTTTCTCAGTTCTTCCAAATTTGGACCCTTAAAAAGGAAGGTAGAATGAATGGGGGGGGGAGGAACAAACAAACAAACAACAACAACAAAACAAACAAAAACCAAACCAAACCAAAACACACACAAAAAAACAAACAAAACAAAAAAAAAAGGAAAATAAACCCCCCACACAAAAAAACCTGCACCAAAAAACAACCTCTTCCTTGTGAGACTTTTGGAGCCAACCTACACATGCCAAATTTATCCCTATAAGTTTATTTTTTAACAAAGTCCCTGCCCCAGTATCCATTCCTATTTTGGTACCTAGACTTCATCCTTCAGGATTGACAGTTATAGGTTTAGGTAGCCATGCACTGAAACATCATCTGAAACCTCACTCAGGTATTTTTACTTTCTTTTGGACTGTATAGAAGACTAAGAGAAAATTATCCTATGTCTTTCAATGCTGCAAAAATAGATTTTCATACTAGCCCTAGTTTCTAGATTTGGTGACCTGCCAAAAGATTCTTTTCCTAGTCATTCTACTACCCACTTGTTAGGAGATAACGCCAAATGAGAAGATGAGTTTTGCAGAACCTGCTTTGTATCAACATGGTTGATGAGGGAGTTGCTGTCCTTTTTGCTTACTCTGTAGAGTGCTTTCATAGTCCTTCAAAAACTAAAAACATTATTTTTGGACTAGAGGATTTCTCCAAGGATAAACACACCTTTGACAGGCTTCCTACATAGGGAGACTTTTTTAAATTAGGGACTACATTTCTTTAAAACCAGAAATTCAATCCTTTGTAATATGTTTTAATAAAAATAAATACAGCCCCTTGCTCCTACATATACCCCATGGAGTAGACTCAAATTTGTATAAAGACATTTGCATTTATAGTGTCTTTGTTATGAAAAAAGGGAATTAAGCCATACAGTATAAAGCATCATAATAACACAGTTCCTGCTATCCCACCTCCTTGGGTTTAAAGCAGAATCTTCCACAAATACAAGTTATGTTGACAGGCAGACTCTAAAATCAAATATTTTTACCCAGAAACTCAAAAGTCATTTACTAGGAGCTTGTTTGGTTCTGCCATTTGAATTTAAAATACTATTGTTAATTAACACAATATAATGTGTGTGCCATTGTATTATTGCAAGAATAGGAACTCTTCCTGTGTAACTAATCTCCTTACATATATCATTTGCAATTGTGTACAGAAAGCAAACTAATGCCTTTATTCAAAATGATGAGACATCCTTATTTTAAGATGTCTCACAAAATTAAAATTCCATTCAAAAACCCTGAAGTAAATTGAATTTTTCAGACTGTCTCCTTTCATTGTCTTTTTCATTTTGACATTTAGTCGGTAGTCATGGCAGCCAGCAAGAGTGATTGTGTAGCATAAAGATGCAGTTACACGTATTTGGCTTTGGGCTAAGTACATTAAATACATGTCAATTGTTCAAAATCAACCAATAAAGTTACATAAATAAAGATTTACATATATACAAACACACATTTTTATGTAAATGCATATATGTCTAAACTAACTAACAGATTATTCTGTTTGATATTCAGACACTATAAAATGGGGTTTCTTGTCTATATGAAATCATTAGTTTGAGGGGTACTGTTCACAACCCTCACAGCAGCATATTTTCTCTAAAATGGATTCTCCTGATATTTATGGTGTGAAAATAATTTCAATATGTTCTGCACTCAGTGAAATGACTCAGCAAGCAAGGAATGCATTTAATCACTGGAATATAAAGATCAGTAGCCCAACCTCACCAAAAATTAAAACTGCATTTATGTCCTATATTATAAAGACAAATTTCTATTTAGCTGATTGTCCACATTCTTTTTTCTTTTTAATAAAGAAAAAAAAAGCAACTTGCAATTTATTTTACTTATTATTTTCTGAGCCTCAAGTTACCACTAACGAGTATATGACTTCATCAGCTCAAATCACAATTTTGAAAATACTGGAAGACATCAAAGGTATCTGCACTTTGGAATGGCATAGGATGAGTATTAATGAACGTTGTGGTTACAACTCCTATATGAGTTCTAAAAAAAAGTCACATATCAGATTTACAGTTCTGTGCATATCTGAGCCCAGAAAAATGGCAAGAACTGGCTTGTCTGTTAATGGAAACTGGTGGTGTAGCAATCCCTCTCTGTTCCCTCAGGTGAGGTACTCCAAAACAGATGAGACTCCCTGAATGATGAAAGCAGAAAACACTGGATTTTTTACCCATTCGTTCTTAATTACTTGCTCTACCTGAACCATATTGTTCCATTTCTTTCCTTGATGATCAGTGGCTCACTTTTGGAACATGTGGGTAGTTCTGTTAATATTTGTTTTCTGGAGAAGCTCAGTATGAACAATTTGACTGTAACATCAGTTCAGAGATGAGGGGAAGGATTTCATAACATAATTGAAATAATATCACTACAAGTCCAGAAAGGATCTGCTGTGACCAGATGAAAAGAGACCGTAGCAGAACTCTTATTTCCATTATGAAGGCTGGCAATATGCAAGATTATGCCATTACTCCCTAGGCGTGACAAAATACAGATGCCACAGAATAAAATGACACCCAGTGTCAGTGGTGATGCATGACCAGGTGATGCAAGACCACGAAGAGTTTGCCAAGCCTCCATAAAAGGATAAGGGTGATGCAAAATTAAGTCAGTTGAAGCCTCTGAAAAATTACCATCAGGAAAAATTGAATAAATTTCACCATTCCAAAAACACGTGGCTGAGGGTGAGATTCAGATAAATAAAAGTTACACTGGCAGCCAGCTCTCTCACACCCTGCTCTAGTAACCCAGTCTTACTGTGCTAGAACAGAATCCAGAGCATGATTCATACCTCAGGAAGATGCTGTTTGATCATAGTAGGCTGCATGACTAAACCATTGCCGTTCTATTTCATTGTATTTGATTTGCATCCTCACTCAAGGAGCTGTTTCACCAGCCAGAACCCATATTGCCTGCAGCACTCGCAAAGAGGCAGCCTGTACCAACAGAGGTGTCACTTATATAGAATTCAGGAGAACTCTCTTACCCAAGAAGCTTTTTTATGAACAAGTCTATGACCTGAGGCAGATTTTTTTCACTTCTGGGTTATTTTTTTCCCAGAATCCCTTGCCTGTCTTTCTCATTTAGACCATAAGCTCTTTGGCATAGGGTGTTTGCATCTGACAAGTTTGCACAGAAAGTAGTGCAGATCTCAGCTGAGCCTCTGCATGTTCCCCTAATGCCATGGCGAGATGACCCTAAGAGCGTACTGGGAGACAGCAGCTATCTCTGATGGCCTAGCCCTGGGTGTTCTGCTGCGTGCTCTGCATGATGCTCTAGAGGAGATCAGTGTGCTCAACACAGGGACTTGAAATTTTACTTCCCACCAGTACTCAGTTCAGCAGCAACATGCTGCTGTTGTGGTGGCTGATGCCTGCATGCCAGGGTTGTTGAGGAACACGGGGCTGCTTGCAGGCTTGGCAGCTTCCAATCTGTAATTCAGTTCTCCCCACCCCAAACTTAGAAAGACACTGAAGAAGTTCCAACTCCTTTGCAAGTCCTTCCCTGGTTCTTCAGCTGCCAGCATGGCCCCAGAACCACCCCAAGCACCACAGATTTGCATGCAGGAAAAAGCATGGCTCAGGGAGCTCCTAAGCACTGCCTGGCCACTTCTGAGGGAAGGATCATCAATCTGAGGTTGTCCTGTTGCAGGAAACTCCTGAAGCAAACTCCACTAGGCTGCTCTTATGGCAGGCTAGTACAGTTCATAGCCAAATCCCAGAAATGCTAAGACAAGATAACCCATGTACAGCAAAACTGGGGTGATTGGGTTGAGGAGAGTCTCTGAAAAGTCTTCTGCTTCCCTGGCCTTCAGACATGAGCATCAGGACTCCTTGAAACTTTTCTTTTTAGCATGAATGGAGATTAAGATCTTGGTTCAGTGCTGCTTACCACAAGAGATCTTCAAAGCCATGTTAGTGAAAACTTTGCAGTGAAATATCTGGCTTTTTAAGTCGTTTTATATGTACCCTGTCTCAGAAATAAAAGAATTTAATGGCTTTGTGTGCTGGTAAAAGGGTATGTCACAATCCTTCAGGCATATGATGCAAAGGAAATAGATCATATACTAAATCATGGGAAGCAAATTCACCCATTCAAAAACTTCAGAGCTCAAGGTTTTGTTTCTTAAATCGTTCATGTAAGACTCTAAGTGATACCTCAGGGGAAAGGGATTTTTCTTGAGAACTGGAAAATTAGTGATAGCATCAGACCCAGAATGATACATGCAGAATCCTTACTACTACAGTAACAGGAGTACTAAACTAAAGGTAAAACAGATTTTTCTGTAAGATATGACAGAGCCAAGCTTGCTGCAATGCCAATCAGAAGAAGCTGTTTGCTCCATGTGCGGGTACGTAACAAAACAAACAATGGTTCTCAAGCAGGTAAGATGAGCCAAATAGGGAGGATTATTTCCTCCTGGTGCTGCTGCTACAGCCTACTCCCTTTTTCCATACAGTTCACATTCAGGAAAATCTCTTTGGTTGACGTCATCCCATAGCTCAATTTCCACAGTCTTTTTTGCTTCTACAGAATACAGGAGACAGCAGATAGCACTATGGTTACTGGTTGGGGCTGCCTTAAAAATTTTCAAACTGTTGATGTTCACATAACTTTCACACTTACATGATAATCGGGAACTAACTGTGTTTATGGTGGCCTATTATGAAGGTAGGCATAAGTTCAGCACCTTAAATATCAACATCCTGCCAAACCATCTGAAGAACAGGGTTTGAACTTCTCACTGCACAAAAATTAAACAGTTACGTTCAGTTAACCAGCAGAAAATAAAACTGTCTTAGGTATACTATAACCTTTAAGTTCATTCCTCACTCTTTGTCCTCCCCATTGTCTTCAAAGTCTGTTTTAGTAACTCACGTCCTTTCCTACACAAAGAGCTCTATGGGGAGAAAATTTAGGGAAAACAGATGGGGTGTGGAAGTACAGAGGGAAATATGGGGGGAAGCCTTGATAAATTGTAAAGGCAAAGCAGACCTTAAAGAAGGTCTTCTCCCCTTGGGAAAAAAAAGATCTCTGGAATTTTTGTTTTCACGTTGGCTGAAGTCCTCTGAAGTTCAAGTTAATTTCAGGAGGGCCACAGTCCTCTGTGTTAGCACTGGGTCCTTTGCCTTTCCCTCAGTCCCAGAGGACTTTCAGAACTGAACTGCCAAGGGCTTCCTCATGCCAGTGTGATGCAAGAGGATGGCTCAGAAGAGAGTGCAACATCTGCCTCTTCCACTGCTACAGACATTTCTGCAGAGCTGAGGAATGAGAAGCTAACCCGTGGCCTTCTTGTTTGTTCTTCCCATGTTTCCACCAGCATGCAGTGTGGTGAGGCTGTCAGGGCCCCGAGGCTCTGCACAGGTACATGTCTGTTGTATTCCTTCCACGCTAGGAGGTAATGTGTGTGTTTTCATTTCAGTAAACAGAAAGCACAAAGTGACTATGGCAAAGCCTCTACATCACTCTTTGTTTTGAGTACCCATGACAAGGTTTTTATATTTTTCCAAATTCAAAAAACCCCTTCCATCGAAATCTCATTTTGACAATGCAATTGCATCAGCTCAAAAAAAATAGCCCCATTAACTCATGTCACAGATGACTGTAACAGTTAGGGTTCAGTAAATGGGTTTTTTTATTGTTTCAGCAATGAAAATTACATACAATGAAATAATACAAAATAGTAACTTTACATCATAACATTCTGACATCAGAAAATAAACATTTGACTCTAACGACACACATTAAGTAAAAATCACAGACATGGCACCTGGAATTTTTAGTCATACTTGTGCCACTCTGCAATCCATGTTTACATTTGTTTTTATCTGTGCACCATAGATACAAGAAAATCATTAATGGACAGTCGTTGCATAAGCAAACAGCTGCTTGTGTATTCCATGGGATGGGTTTAACAAAAATCAGTGTTAGTTATAAATAAGATTTACACTTTTCTCTCTGCCTTCACATGTTAAAAATAGTCTTGTTTATGAATAATGGTCTCTGCTGTGACACAGCAATCTGTCTGAGCTGTGCTTTTGCCAAGGAACAAAATGTGACCCAAATTGCCCATGGCACATCAGTCAGGACAGATTTTCATTTTACAGTATAAACTGTAAAAAATTCCTTCTAGCTACTGGATAATGGATGAGAACAGACAGGATGGGTTTAGTAGTGTTTTCCTTAACCTTCCTATTTCTCCCCGCAGTAAATAAGGGGTTGCTGACTTTTAATGGCAGCCGTAGCTTCACTCCTTAGGCAAGTGAGCTGCAGGACTGGCCATGCGCTGCTTTTCTGTCATCGGTGGAGGAATGTGGAATGTGTCTGAATAAACATTATTTGAGATCAGTAGAGCACTTTCAAAGAGGATCATCAGAACACCCCAGTTGACCATGCTTTGGTTCACACTTCAGAGAGATCTTGAAGCACAAACTGGTTTACTTGATAGGTAATGAAACTGGAAGGTGTGTACTAGCAGTACATCTGGTAGGCCCCGGGCCCTAATGGTTGTCCAGGTCATGAGGCCAGATTAGTCTGAAGAAAAGATCCCCAAAATTATACAGAATGGGTATGAAATCCTTAGAATTGCATCCCCCCAGAGATCCAATCTTGCTGTGCTTCCCTTCTTGCTCAAGCAGATGTGCTCTGGCTGATGTGAAGATCTTACCTGGATCAGGAAGTAAAGAGCCCAAAATGGAATAGCATGGATGTTCACCCAACACAGAGAGTAATTTCACAGAGTCTAAATGTAGCTCTTAAATATAATACCTGATGTTTGAGAAAAGGAGTTTGGCTTAAAACAATAATATTAAGGTACATTTGGGACTTGTTAAAAAAAAAAAAAACCCAAACACATGTTCTTGAATTTCAGAGGTATTTGGGTTTACCCTTCTCTGAAGCTGTCAAAGCTTTTAGGGGCATTTGATAGTATTTCTAAGGTTTTCTCTGCAACTCTGAATATGAGGAATTTATTTTAAAAAAGCAGATGAGGTGTTTTTTTTTTTAACAAAAATCAATATTCTTCTCTTCCCAGCTTTAACGTTTTTAATGCACATAAACATTTAGATCTTGCTGCATATAACTAAAAAGATTCTGTTGCCATCTTCTGCCAACATTGTTCTTTCCTAGCAATTTCCCTATCAAAGCTTTTGTAATGTTACGATTACCATAATTTACTTTCCTTCATTTAGCTTGCACAGTTAATGGAATGATATGTACCCTACATGACTGCACAAGGACATATATAATTAGCAAGCCAGTTGAAACACATTTGGAAAATAAACTTCCTTGCAATCACTGCGTGTCTTCAATGGTTTTTAAAAGCTCCACTACAAGTCAGGTAATTTTTGTGCCTATTTCAGTTTACACGAGAACTCCTGTGCACAGCTGCCGTGCTGTTGGCTGTCTGGTCTGTGCATGCTGCTTGCTTTTTGAGAGAACAGACTTCCATGGCTAAAACACTAAACACTCGGGATTTGGGAAAGTACAGTTACCTTCCAGGTTAAACTGTGTGACAGGGACCAGCCACTTTAATCAGATGACTAACCAGGCTAACATTACTGCTTTCAGGTCTTTATGGGTATTTTAAGGAAATGTTTAAGGAAAGGACAGCTGAGCAAAGCAGAGCTCCTGCTACTCAATACTGCCAAGTAAGCCTGATGGAGGGGGATATGTCATGATGATGCTGGTGTTGGACACCAGAGGAGATGCGTAGGTCCTCATTTCGTTTGATGCCCTCAACCCTTAAGTTTACAACAGGAAAAGCAGTGTTTGCCAGCATGGCAGGTTGTTTGCTTCCCAGAATTGCAGCAGCCTCCAGACTCTCTTTGGGTATCCAAGCCAAGTTCCAGTTATAGTTGAAGGACTCTATAGGGCAAATGAAGACTAAATCAATACCATGAAAAAAAGAAAATGTAATTCTTGTAAAGTATGGAAAGTCATCCTGATTCTGTAAGTGGTCAGAATTAAATAAGACAGCGATTTTACCAGTGGGTTTTCAGTGCAGCTATTGCACTGAAGGAAAGAGAGCTGAGCATGTTGTTATCTTTCTCCAGCTGTGTTTTGCAGATGGCAAGCTGGGAGAACAAACACCTTTTCCTAATAATTTTAAATGCTGTTAGAAACCAAAACAAATTTAATGTCAAGCAAAGATAAAAAATAATAACAAAGGCCCCAAAAGGCAAAATTCATAGGATCTTGCTTCATATGCCTCTTTTTACAAAGACATTTCCAGGTATACATTTTGGCAGTGACTCGGCAGATCTTGTACAAGCACATGTAGCTTTCAACTTGTGTTGTCAATGGCCATGTCTGTAACACTCAACCCAGTTTCCATTTTCTCTGTGTTTAGCAACCTGCCAGGGTCTGCTGTGCATTCACTCCACGACCTTACTGCTGAAAAGGATGCAATTCCAGTGGTGTGGGCAGCTGGCTGGGCAAGCCCTCCTCAAAGGGCAGTTTGGGCAACCACACCTGAGTGCTTGTTGGATGGAGGCCTAAGTGAACAATTAATTTTGTTTGACAACACACATCAGTTGGACATTATTTTCTCTTCAGAGGATTTTTGAGTTATTCCTTGCAAGCTGGTACTTAGCTTTTAAGCCAAAGTCTTGTCAAGCCCAAGCTTCCTTGACAGCCTAAGTTCCCACGAAACAAAATATTCAGTATGCTCTTGACCTGAGATGCTGGCTTTTACCAATGTTTACTGAAAAGCTAAATGTCCTTTAGGTGGGTTATTCAAGGTACATGATTAGAGGCCCCCATGCAAAGCTTAATTAGATTAACTAATCATTTACTGACACCTAGAAATCCATTCCTGAACTATGGCTCTTTCAAATACCACAATAGTGAGCAGCATCCAAAGGCTGTCAAGACCTCTTCAACCTCAGGACCCTTTCTGAGTAGGAAAACCAAATTCAAACCCCATAAGAGCATTCATTAGAAAGGCTGATTGACAATTTCATGTTTATCCACAGTTTGAAGATCAAAGGACTGTCTGATTTTAATTTAGCAACATCAAGGGTTCATTTGGTCTAATCTGTTAAGTACAGTACTTTCAGTCACACGTATTTTAAGCCATGTTTTCACATGCTGGCAGCAAATGAGTGTCTGCTTCTGTAGATATGATATTGATAGTAGCAGGGATTTTTGTGTGCCAAGATGAATTCTGATCACCCTCCCCTTTATATATATGCATTATGCAGTGTAGGCAATGACTAGGGTAAAGCTCTAGGACTCAGGAGATCTGGGCTCTAGTCTGGGCTCTGTCACTGACTCACCAAGTGACCAAGTACAAGGCTCTTTTTCTACTTAAAATCACTTAGAAAGGGTGAACGCAGAACACTGCATAATGATTAGGTGTTGGTATCACCATTTCTAGACCAGGGATGCCTCAGTTCACCGCTAGGGCCTACCAGTATTACAAAGTCAGTAAAGATAATATGAAGGTGAACTACAAGGGTATTTATCACATCAGCTGATGTACACTAGACCTCAGTGTGAAAACAACATATTTTGGCCAGTAAGTGGTGAAGGAAAAGCTTTGTTTCAAGTAGTTACTCATATTAAGGACATTATGGAAGGGATTTGATAAATGTATCCTCATTTCTGGTTTTATTTTTAATTATCTGGGTGACATTTTCATTTGTAACAGATAATGTCTTCAGCATCTGCCTGTGGCAATACATGGGCAGTGTTTCAGAGCTGTTCTCAATTGCATTTGGATACGTCAGAGAATTTGTAAGAGCTTCATTCTCTCTCCACCTGCCAGGAAAGAGTGGAGTCATGGCATTCTTCCAATACTAAATACATTTCCTGGTAGCCAGATTCACTTTCTATAAACCAGAGAGGACTGTCTGAATTACACCCAAGGGTGAGGTCATGTAGGAGATGGGGTGCTGTCTCTGCAGTACTCACCATCAAATGTGTGATTTGAGAAAGGTTCAATGTTGAGAAGAAATAGTTGAAAGTAAATATTCTAGAGAAATGTGCCAGATGAGTGATAGAGCAGGTTTGCTGATCCCCAGCCTGTCATCTCAGCTAGAAATTCACTAAGGAGCAGCTGGGGAAGTAAAGCATGCTAACAAGATTTCTCTTTTCAGCTTACAAGGAAAAGATGAAGGAGCTGTCCATGCTCTCTCTGATCTGCTCCTGTTTTTACCCGGAACCTCGCAACATGAACATCTATAAATATGATGGTGAGTGACGTTTTCTGTAAATCATCCAGATCATTCTACAGGTCAGATAATGTTCTAGTGCTGGGAAATGACTCAGTTCACCTCACAGTCCACAGTGTTAGTCAGTGAATGTTTTGCTGATTGAATCTTTTATTTACTAGTTTGGCCTATTACTTTCTACTGATTGTAGATAATGCTGGATATTGTTCCTAATAGCAGCTAACTAAACTTTTAAAGCTATCCATCTCATACTGAGCTGTACTTTCCCTGCTCCCCACTTGAGAATCATGGCTCTTCATAGCTGACATAATTCCCAAAGAAATGAAGAAACGATGAAAGCGTGGCTTAAAAAATTAATCAGCTTGGGCACTGCTCACAGGGGGTGTGAAATGACACAGAACCCCAATAAGCCTCAAATATTGCTGTAAATTTTTATCTTTATGACATTAAGGTACAATTAAACTATTACACATGAAATGTAATGTACTCCTGAGAACAGTTTTCAGCCCATAATCTGCCATTGCATTTAAAATGCCCAGGGCAAAGATGCTAAATCTTTTGTCTGTGCTTCTGATCTCTCCTCAATCCTGCTGGCCTATTGAAGGACTTACCATTTCCCACTTTATTGTGCAGACATGGAAGTGAAACAAATCAACAAACGTGCCTCAGGCCAGGCCTTTGAACTGATCCTAAAGCCGCCATCTCCGGTCTCAGAAGCACCACGGACTTTAGCTTCTCCAAAGAAGAAAGAACTCTCTCTTGAGGAGATCCAGAAAAAGCTGGAGGCTGCAGAGGAGAGGAGAAAGGTATCTTTCCTTAAAAAAATACCAGTAATTAGATGTGACAGTGTACAGGATAACAACCAAGTTTCCTGTCCATTTGTACGTTTTCCGTTGACATCACTGACTCACAGTGATGTGATGTCCATGCAGGCCTGCATGGACAAAAATTATTAACATGTTTAAAGAAATGAGTGTATTTTGTTTCAGCAGCTTGCAAACAAGCCTCACTGGTTTTGATGCTGGGGAGGTATGTGTCACATATTACAGACAGCTTCAGAGAGGAGCCCAGGTAGGCTCAAATACACATGTGTATACTGTGTGAGCATAAGTTAAGTGGTTCGTTCAGGACACCTATAATAGTTGCTGAAAACCAGTGCAATTCTTCTGGTGTCTGAGTTTAAGAGATGGATGTGCAATTCAATCTACTACTGTCTCAGCTACCAGACCTTGATTCCTTGTAGTGCCTGTGAGAATTTCTCACAAGGCCTGCCTGAGGCAGCTAAAATGTCTTATTTATGCAGTATGGAGGAACATCAGCCCTGAATAAAGCATGTTCTGGATCATTCACACACACTTGAATGAAGGCCCTAGCATAGCACAGCTACTAAGAAGCATTTCTAGCAGTCTCAGTAGTGCTGGAAGTTGGCCTTGTAGGGTTTTCCACAGACTAAGTCTTCCCTTCTTTATGATCTTACCCATAAAGGTAAAGTCCTGTTTCATAATCAGTGAGTTTGTCACATAGTGTTTGGAAGAGTTGCTGCACCTTCTTCACAAAGTTGGCACAGATGCAGCAGGAAGTCCCAACTAACTGTTTATTTGGCTTTCATCGTTACTGATGTATTGAAGAGATCTTCATTTGCTCTAGGTCAGAGCTAGATCAGGTTGCTTTTTCTTTTTCCAAAGAGAAAAAAACAAATTCCAGATCAACTAAGCCAGAGGATGACAGGCAAAGCCACTGAGACTCACCATAGCCAGCCTGAATTGCCAGTCTGGAAATTATCTGTATCCTATATGATCCCAGCATTTGTGCTGTGTTGCACCATTTCAGGAAAGTCAAAACTGGCTGCAATGACCACAGAAAATTCAAGATTGGCAATATATTGTCCTAGTTAATTCATGTTTCCTTTTGCTGTTGCACAAAAGGAGAGCCACAGAAGCCTTAGGAGCCATAGAAGGACTTTCTGTGTCCTTCAGCCAGGAGATCAATGCAGTTTTGAGGCAAATCAGCTTGCACCAGTTAAATAGGAGTTAGAAACCTCTTCCACCTGCCTTCAGAGTCCCTGGTAGAAGGTATCTGAAAGTGAAACAAGCTTATATGTCTCTAAGTCTTTCATTTGTCTTTTAAAAAATGTGATTTGTTACTAAAACTGATTTTTACAGAACTTTCCCCAATATGGACAAAGATGAGTACAGAAGTCCAGGAACAGCAGCTACGCTACAGATAGCACATGGATCAGATCCAAGAAAAGCAGCTTCATTCTCCTTTCACTCCTGTCAGACCAGATTAGGGTTGCTGCCAAGAAACTACACTGGTGTAGGGTTTGATGTGTTTCTGCTGGAGCCAGTAGATCTGGATTATTGACAGGTCCTTAAAACCTGGCCCTCAGCTTTGATTTGCAGTGAAACTTGGCTATTCTGGACCTCGCTAATTTGAACAATTCATCTAGATGAGCACTGCAGTGTTGCCATTTTTGCCATTTCTGCTGGCTTGCTTGCAAAGACTGTGGTTCTGATCCACACTCATTAGCACTATTGCTTCTTTTGCAGAAATACTTCTGCCAAAGTATTCAATTCGGTAAAAGGACATGATTGTGTATGAAAGGGTATGCATTTGGACTAGCACCTGCTGAAAAGTATGAGCTCTTACACACCCAAGCAATGATATGCCCCGAAAACTCAAATGTGTGGAGTTCCTGTGCCGAGTACAAATGCTCAAGTAAAGATATGGACGCAGAGTTAAATGGCAGCAATTAAAAAGCCTGATATTATGCATATACTTGGTGATAAATATAAAGTGAACTTTCCAGATATTTCATTCCATTGGTTTCATTACTGTTCATTTCTTCCAAAAAGAAAAACTCATTATGCAATAGACTGGTAATCAGTGATAGCAATACAGACACCTACCATTTGTTCCCCTTTTTTGAATTAATTTTGAATGAACATTAATTTTGACATTAATTTTGAATGAACATATAACTGAGTTATTTTAATAGACAAGATCCTTCACACTAGCACTGCAGCAGAAATTGCTGGGAAAGGAACAAAGAACAGAACAAAAAGCTTCTTTACATCACTGTTTAAATCCCTGGTGCTCTCACATCTCAACTATTGGCTTCATTCTTGGCCTCAAAACGAGTATAGTGCAGAGAAGGATAAAAAAGCAATTAGAGGAACAGAAAATCTTCCATAAGAAGATAAATTAAATAGTCCACTTTTCAGCTTGGAAAGAGACAACAGATAAGAGAGAAGTCTACAAAGTCATGAATGGTAATGACAAGATGAATAAGAACAATTATATTCTGTTTCACACAATCTAAAGGGGAAGAAACACCCAAGGAAATCATCAGACAGCAATTTCAAAAAGGAATCACCTTTTCATGTACTGTTTATTCAAGGTATATTTGTTATCACAGACTGTTCAGAGATTATTAAAATATTTAGTTCAAAATTGATAGAGCATTACACTTTAGGAAATTATTATATGAATGCAACTTAAGACTGAGAATATGTGTAACTTGCTGACTGCTGAAAGCTAGAAATGTGTGCATATATATATCTCAAGGAAGGAACCAGGCAGATTTGCCTAGCTTCATCTAGAGTTCTAAGCATCTTCTACTTTCTGCTGTTCGACAAACCAGGCAGACTTTTTCTGACAGCCAGCATTGCAGTTGTTATCATACTTTTTAATCTCTGTACAAGAGCTGTCAGGCATGACCGTTCTAGATCTTGCCCTTCCAGCACAGTTCTAATTAAAATCAAGTATAACTAATGGATGAGAATTGCCTTTTTGGAAAAAAATGCTAATGAATTTCACACTGTTTAGGAATTAGGCTCTGCTCTGTAATTAGGCAGTGTTCACTAATAAATTTTCAAACTCATGAGAACATCTACAGCAATTCATGCACTTCAGCAGTCTCCTACTCATGCTGTTTCCTATTTATCATTCTTGTTTATTTCCTTGCAAGATTTTACAGGACTCCTTTTCTCCCCCTTTTTTTCTACCTCCCTTGACAATCATGACCTCATACTCTCAGACCAAAATGAGAGCTTCACCTGAGGCATTTTTTCATTTTGCACCACACAATGAGACTCATTTGGGCTAGTTTCAGATTTGTCCTTTCCATTTATAGAATCCTCTCTACAGTATGTCATTGCTATCCCACTGTTTCTTCAGCATAGGTGTGCTATATTTTCCCACCTGGATGGATAAGCAGAAAGATCTTTTCATCCTTCTCACTTCAGAAATCAGAGTGCTGTGACATTGTATGCAGCAGTGTTCCTTAGCAGAAATGTAGTTTTTCTAGTAGGAATATGCATTTCTACTAGACTTTGGATTATGGGAAAGAAATTCTATGTAATTAAGTCCTTTAAATGGCTTTGTATTGGGATGAAATTGAATCAAGCTCATCCCTAGAGCTTAGCACTACAAGAATGCAGGAGAACAGTCATAAATGCTTTGCCACACTGTACAGAAGGCTAATGGGTGAAAAGGCTTTGCCAGGGCAGGGAAGGCAGCAGAGCTGGGGGACAGGTGTTCCCTCCTGGACACTGCATGGGACTTACAAAACTGCCACTCCAGGTAAGAGAAGAGGCACAGAAAGGATCCACACCTTCCTTGGCAAAAGTGGAGCTTTCTTCTCCCATCTCATTCCTGCTCCCCTCTTTGATATCCCACCAAATTTGTAGGCAAGCAGGCTGGCAGGGAGGATAGACACTGCTCAAGACATTTGTCCCCTGTCTTGCCTACCTACTGATTTCCCTTCCTATTGCTCTCAGCATGAAGTGTTTTTTCATGTAAAGGTCCCAATAATAGGTGAAATCAGCCGGAGCATACATCCCAGTGCTGGCAGAGCTGCTCCCTGCAGTCTGTCACAGGCCCTGCCTCTAATGAAAAATCATAAGACAATCTGACATTGATCTTCATTAACTTTAAAACGCCAGACCTCAAACTGCAGCAGATCACAAAGTGCCTCATGAGCAGTTAGGTGAGCATCAGGCAGAGGGTGCAGGTGGTGCTGCTTTCATCCCTCCAACATGCCTTGTTCACCCCCATGGGTCAGAACATTGGGAGCAGCAATTGTGTGCCAGCTGAGGAAGAGAAGGTGAATTTTCTTGAATTGCATCATAGATGGGCTCGGGTTTTTTTTCCCTCCACATCCTTAGTAACTTTGACTCAAAGGTCCCTTGGCAGACTGGATGAAAAAAAATAAAAAGATCCTCATCAAAATATAAGCAAAATTTTGCACCATCTAATTTCACTAGAAGCAGAACTTCACCTATGGTTACAGCTCAGATGTCTCTCACTCTCCTGCCATGTGGGTATTTCTGAGTGAAGTTTGAGTCCATTTCCATGTTTTTTCATGGAAAAATCCCAGCCTCAGTTTCTTCCTGTGAAAACATCAGTTCAAGTCACCATACCTAGGCTGCACACTGGCATTTAGATTGCAGTAGGAGTGTTTACTCCTGTCTTCACATTCTGCTCCATTAATAGTATCTCTTAAATACACAATACATTGAGGAATGCTGGGTCTATTGCAGCTTCTTCTGAATAACTAAACTGAAAACAAATTCAACCCGGTGAATGAACGTGCTGTGAAAGGGGAACTCTCATGACTGGTAATGTGCGTCATACATCCTAGTATAAGGATGCTGGTGACTAAGGTGAATGCATTCAAGCTGAAATTCCCAGTTTAAAAGCAGTTGTCTGAGCCCATTTCTTGCTTAAAAGTAATAAAGGATTACTTTTATCTCTATAAATTACTTCAATATTTGGACGTATCTGTCAAACAAAGATAAATGTGAGAAAATAAACCACCTGTTACTTGGATAAAGAGAATTTTCTTTCTGTGAGTAATAATTAAAAACTATATGTATCTCCAAAGCTGGTTTCCATAAATAATTTTGCTCATGAAGAGAGCATTTAGTTGTTTGCATATGTCTCTGGCCAGCTAGGTAAGAGATTTGGATTTCCTTTTGGACCTCTCCTCTCTGAAAACTGAGGATGTACACGATCCTTTAAAAATATGGCATGAACATCATAGAAGTTTGCTTGCATTAAGTATCCTTTTAGCACTGCAGTATGTTTCTAGGAGCAGAGGTACCTGTACCAGGAATGTTTCCCAATATTTTTATTCCTCCACATTTAAACATTACCAAATAAACATTTTTATTCTTCTACATTACTTTGCAGCCTTTCGGTACCTAGAGAAGGTTTATGAAAAAGGGAAAGTGACTTTTTACAAGGGCAGATAGTGATAATACAAGGAGGAATGGTTTTAAACAAAAAGAGGGAGATTTAGATTAGTTGTTGGGAAGAAATTCTTTGCTGTGTGGGTGGTGAGGCACTGACACAGATTGCTCAAAGAAGCTGTGGATGCCCCATCCCTGGAAGTGTCCAAGATATGGTTGGATGGGGCTTTGAGCAACCTGTTTTAGTGGAAGGTGTTGCTGCCCCATAGCAAGGGGGTTGGAACTAGATGATCTTTAAGGTCCAATCCAAATCAAGACATTCTATAATCTTTGATTCTATGATCTAATGTTAGATTCTGCAGCTGGAGCTTCATTGATTGTGCTTTGTTGTATTTAAGAAGTCTTCTGAATATTCCCCTTTGAGTATTGTTTTTTCTTTCTCCACTATTTCATACTTTTCTCTCCTTATTAATCTTCTCTTTCACCCCATTTTCAGTCTTTTTTACTCATTTTCTCACAACAGCTGTACCAGAAGCACTTCTCATAACCCATTTTATAAGTACGTTAGAACATAGACTATCAGGGATTTGAAAATACCCTTTCCAGCATTTCAAACAATACAGTGTTGAAAATAAACTTGAAATAAAAACTTCCTATGTATGTTGGAATCCTGCATAACTGTGGAACTGTGTGAGTCCAAAACACAGCAGTTAAAAGCCAAGACAAACAACAAAGGGAGTCTATTAATCCCAGCTCCTGTGGGTATCCATGGTCATTCATTTACCCATTTCTGGATGTGTAGTAGACTTTGAATAGACAAGGGTGGCCAAGTTCTTTTGCCAAATGTGTTGGAAACAGAAAATTATTTGACAATCCAGTACAAACACATACCAGCTGCCTTCCAGAATTGTCATAAGGGGATTTCAGAATGGTCTGAACACTAGGGAAACAGGCAGAGTGACAGCTGGGGTACAATGCCATTAGACGAGGGACATCAGCCTAAATCAGACACTACCCCGTGGGTGTTTTGTGGCAGGGTGGGGGGTTCCTATATTTTGAACCAGTCCTGGGTGTTGGTGATTTTCCTCAATCAAAATTCCTCACAATATGCTATTTAGGGCATATTGTAAAGGAAAATCGCATTAGGGTTGCAATTAGTTCCTGAGGCCTGGTTCAGCTTTCACACAGTCTCTTACTGATGCCAACACAATTTGCATCCTGTAAATACTGAATTAGAGTATAAAAATCTTCTTCATTATCATGCCTTAGTGGACAAATTATTTTTGAATGTTTTGTCTACCAGGATAGCCTCCAGAAATGTGTATACTTTATATGAAACTCTAATTTTTCACTTCTCAACTGGATTTATGATAACAAGTAGTTCCAGAAGACAAAGGGCTTGAATGGAAGAAAACAAATCCTGAAAAATGGGCAAGTGCCTCAAAGGCATTTTACTATCTCCTGTTGAAAGCCAGTGCTCTTTTAAAAAATGCTTCTTATATGCGTAGTCCAAATCTTACTTTTTATTAGAGTTATAGATATGTCCTTCACAATATCTGCTTTCTAAATCTGAAAAGGTCTGATTTTATAACATGTTATATAGACATATTTAAACAATAGAAATGTTAGCTTTTCAAATTAACAAGTCAATTCTTAAATGTTTAATGGGAAAGGATGTTACAGTTAGGCTTATTGTGTCTTTTCAAACTCCCTACAGGAAGGGAAATAGATTCTTAGATTATTCATTATTTTTAGATGACTTAAGCAAAGGTTTCACAAAATTCATGTCAGCAAGCAAAATTTAATGACAATAACTTTTCCAAAAGTAGATGAAAGGCTGCCATTGAGTGGTAAATTAAACAGAAAATATAGAATAACTTCAGAAGCACTAGTCTAACTGAGCCACTCAAATTGGTCCAAAAATGCTAAAGCAAGATGAAGATGTTTAATTATTTCAGTTTTACAGTGCATCAAATCTTTCAAAATAACTTTATTTACATTTTTAAATAGCGTACAGTTAAGAACTGTTAAATTCTAAGTATTTGGAATCAAATGGTCTGCTTCAAATAGGCTATTTCACTATATGATTATTAAATTCTAACATATTTTTGTTAAACTTATCAGGCTTTTATTATTTTTCAGTTACTCTACAAAATTCCTTCTTTGCCTAGCTCTTTTTGCCTTTTTGCCTTTGGCTCATCCTCCTTACATATTCCACCAGTGAAACTCCCTGGTTTTACTGCATCTGTCTGGGGGTGGTTTTTGTTCCCATTTGTAACATCTTTTATCTGACACAAGAGTCAAAGAGATGAAAAACATTTGCTGTATTACTCTCTGTTCATCATATGCTAAAATGGGGGGGAAGAGCCTTTGTGAGGAACCAGCCATTTCAGGAGACCATTCCCATCAGCAAGTGCTCCAGAGATCACAGTTCGAGAAATGAGCCTGTAACTGCAGTCAGGCCAGAGGTGAAAGCAGATACATTAAGTGTCCAGGATGGATGGAAGTGGCTCTCTCCTATGATCTCAGGCAAGCCATTACAGCCTTTCAAAGCCAGATATGTTTCACGCCAATGTCTTGTTGCAAGATGTTCTGTCTGGCCTTTGCAACCTTTTCTAGAATCTCCTTAATTATCCTCATCAGTGCCTTTGGCTTTGTGTGTATCTTACCTTCACTAAAATATTTGTTTTCTCCTAGTAGTTGGATCTTGTTTGTATAAAAGAATTGCAGCTTTTTTCACTCCATTTAAAGCCACATGAAAGAATTTAATAGGATTCATTACAGCTATTTGTAATTAATGGTTAAAGCCCTTAATTTAGCCCTTAAACTAATTCATTTCTATGGATAACAATGGCAACAGTGTGTTGGGATCTGCACTTAGCCTCCTGGAGCCATATTTTGTTCTCTCTTTTCTATTTACTTCTGGTGCTCCCTCTAATTTATTTTTTATACAAAAGTGTACAATGTTGTTTATCATTTCCAAATAACTGTCTTTTCAACCAGACTTGCCAGGAGAATGGGTCCAATGCTGCAAGTTTTTTGGCTTCTCTCCTAGGATTAATGGTTTCGTGTTAGCAATTTGATTTAAAATAAATAACAAAGCTTATGCTTCTGAGCAGTGAGTTTGCAAAGAAGAACACAATATTGAGCAAAGCCTACATCTGTTTAATTCCTACTTGCAGTTTTCATCTTCCTTGCAAAATTTGGACTTGTAACTGAAACTATTTTTATGTTATTTTCTGTAGAATTCAATTCTTTTTCCCTTCCTAAGCAGTGAGACTTAGCCAAACATAAATATAATGGGAAAAAACATTGAATTGATGCTGCCTGTCTTTCATAACAATAAACTTCAAAGTCTTTTATTAACTACTCAAGTGCATTAAAAAATAGTCCAACTCAAATGAAAATTGCACTTCTCCTGCATTAGCAATCTCCCTTTTAACACTGTATGTCCCTGCAGCCCCCAGTCCCCTCTCTCTACAAATAAAATGCTCATAGTTGAAAATCTGCAGCTGTCAGAGGTTGAGCAACCACTGCAGCAATCCCCATGACCCAGGGCAGTAATGGGTCATCGGGACATGACAGGATTTCTCAACAGAAGTGCTTTGGACACATCTCTGCTGCTGCCTCAGGCCTGTACCCCACATTAGGCAGTGCCTCTAAGCTCCTGTTATTGAAACTAATCTGGTTTATTCACAGAATTGGTTTTTCCAAACAGTGCATGTAACAAAAAAGCAACAAACTTTATGCAGTTTCCAAACTCAGTAAACTGTGGCCCTATAGGGGTTATTTTGCTCTACATGAGTCTTTTATTTAAGCCGCATCTCTCTGTTTTCAGTCCCAGGAGGCCCAGGTGCTGAAACATCTGGCAGAGAAGAGAGAACATGAGCGAGAAGTGCTTCAAAAAGCTTTGGAGGAGAACAATAACTTCAGCAAAATGGCAGAGGAAAAGCTGATACTGAAAATGGAACAGATCAAAGAAAACCGTGAAGCTAATTTAGCTGCTCTTATTGAACGTCTCCAAGAGAAGGTAACCACACCATCACTCTTCCCTTTAGACTAGAGAGGAGAATCTAATCAACATTTTGCAGAGATGCTGAGCACAGTCCTTATATCAGTTTCTACACTTGAGCAATTTTTAAGTCAGAGCCCCTGGTGATTAACTAAACCACCACTCACTTTTGAAAAAGACTGAAGTTCTGTAATCACACAATCACAGGATAGTTGAGGTTGGAAGGCACCTCTGGAGCTCATCTGATCCAACCCCATGGCTCAAGCAGAGCCCCTAGAGTTCGTTGACCATGTCCAGGTGGCTTTTTAATACCTCCAAGCATGAAGACTGCAATTCCTCTCTGGGCAACCCGTGCCAGTGCTTGGTCACCATCACAAAGAAAATGTTCCCTGATGTTCAGGGGGAACCTCCTGTGTTTCAGTTTTTGCTCATTGTCTTTGGTCCTGTCACTGGGCACCACTGAGAACTGCCTGGCTCTGTGCACCCTCCGTTCAGGTATTTATAGACATTTGTGAGACCCCCTGAGACATCTCCAAGATAAACAGTTCCAGCTCTCTCAGCCTTTCCTCATAGGAGAGAACTGAGAAATCTTCGTGGCCTTAATCTTCATGGCCCTTTGATGGACTGTCTCCAGAGAAAGGTTGATTTTCTAGCTTTTAAGAAGGGCTGTGAACAAAGGAAAGGTCACTTGTGTTTAGATTTCATTTTCTAGGAAAAGTCATTGATCAAATCAAACAATTGTCCTATATCTGTAGTTCTTGGTTTCTCAGAGGACAAAGAGGAAAAAATACGGGGAGAATTCTTCCATATACAGAAAAAGGTGTCTGTCCTTCCACAAGTCTTGAGAGAAAGAGTGTGAATTTTTTTGTGGAGATCTTTCTTGCAGTTGGAGGAAACAGGGAATTCACAAACCCCACATGAGACGAAGTGTGCCCTTCTCAAAAACCCCTTTCACAGAAGAGGGAAACATGCAAATGAAGATTTAGAAGTGTTAAGAAAAAACAGTTAATTCTGCATGAGTGATCACTTGTTCCTCTCAATAACGAACTTTCTAATCTGTTGGTAAATTGAATAACAGAAAGAAAATAGCTCTTGGAGATATTCAAGATCTTTATAAGCACCTCAACATCTTCGATGGAGACAAAAGTCTCAGAGAGTAGGAAAGAAACAACAAAAACCAAAGGATGTTGTTTCAAATAACTATGCAAACAGGATAATTCTTGATCTTAAGAACTATACCCAGATTACTTTATATTTTTGCATTAGATGAGTTTGTAGGCACTTATCCCAGAACTTATGAAAACAAAGGAAAAAGACAATTTGTCATCCTTTAGGTCCAAAAGGAAATGGGAAGAACAGCTGAAACATCTCTGTGTCCTAGTTAATGTTAACAGACTGTTAAACCCCTTTTCCACAGAAGTATGATGGCATGTAAGCATGAAACCCAAGGAAGGCTTCTGAGCAAAGATGACAGTAACTCATTTGGGAACATTTGTACCGACCAGTAGTTAAAAATTGTATGACTTTACATTTTTGCCAACACAAAAGTGAATCCTGAATATACAGGAAGAGAAGTAAGATATCTGTGTCCAAGTCTTCCAAAGCTGCACAGAACTGTGAATACCCCAAGGTGTTGGTGTCTACAAGTTCTTGCAATCAGAGATAACTTTTTTATGGGGCAGCTAGTAAGAACACCAAGAAAGAAGTCCCTTTTAAAATATAGAATTCAGAACTGATTTACAGGTTCAGTGGATGCAATAAGCTACTTTGGCCTGTGATCCACAGTCCAACTCAGATAATGAAAAGATAACTGTTGACTTCTGTGAATTTTTTACCAGAAAAGACCCTCTAGTGCATGGAAATACCTAGGCAGTGTCTTAAACTGAAGTCAGCTAAGGATGGACATTTGCTTCTGCTGCCACCTTGTTCTTGTCATCTGGTTTTCTGTGAGTTTTTCAAGGGGATCAGACACAAGAGGTAAAACTCTGATAGTTTGACAGTTGAAAGGGAAGAGGTGTAAACCGAAAACTCTAAAACCCAGAATCTGCTGAAAATAAGTTTTATAAACACCCCAAGGAGGACATTACTCAATAGATTTGACAACTGTCATTCCTGATTGTCGTGGTTTTGCTCTGGGTCAATTTTGCCTTCCACCCCCCACATAATTACTACTAGTTGAGAGAAGGTATTTGCAGACAAAAGAGAGACAGGACTTGGGGAAAACAGTATAAACATTTATTACTAGTAAAATAAAAATTATTAATAAGTTAAAAACTAAAGAATTATATTTATAACAATTTCTACTCAAGTTGAAATGCTATATATACACAGAAATACTTTTTCCTTTTTTATACTAGTCCAAGGAGAAGAAGTAGTCTCATTTTGTATCTTTGGAGTTCCAGTTCTTTCTTTCTAATAGCAGATTCTCAGCAGCAGCACATTTTCATTGCAGTTGGAATTTCTTCTCTCTTCCTCTTGTTCTGTGTTGGCTTCCAGGGCTGGGCTTACTCCCCTCCTGGGCTAAGACTGAAGGATGGAGATTACTCAGGTCCCGAAGGGTTTTTTCTTCCATAGGTTTGCAAGGGGACACTTGCTTACTATTGATCTTCTTCCACAGGGTTACAGGGGCTAATGGTTTAAGAGTCCACCCCTGTTTCCCTATGGAGGTCCCTCTCCATGGGAGAACAGTCTTTGATAGACTTCTCGACATGGATTTAGCACGAATCCACACACACACGGATTTCAGCATCTCACATGGGCCGTCTTGTTCCAGCATGAGATTTTTAGAGTCACAAAATCTTCAATAGTAGTATAGATTCACACACGCACGGATTCAGTATCTCACCTGAGTTATCACTGCTCCAGCACAGGTTTCCCTCAGGGTCACAAATCTCCACCAGGACTCTGCTTCACTTCAGTCCTTTTCATGAAGTTTCAGTTCTTTTTGGTATATCCACAGATTCTTTTATCAGCTGCATGGGGGGTCTTCTTACTCCAGCAAATTTTTACAAGTAGCAGGGTTTACTTTTCAGTCTTTTCCCTGCTAAGGAGAGAGAGCAGAAAGGCAGGGGGGAAACAAGCCTCCCCCCTTTCGCACTTTACTTTTCTTTGCTGCAGCTTCGGCTGCCAGCTCCGACCTTGGAAGCTCCGTTATCTTTCGGCTGGAATTCTTCCACAGCAGTTTCTGTCTAAGCAGTCCATCTTTTAAATTTTTTTTTTTCTTTTCACTCTCTTACAAGAGAGAAGGGAGGACTTCTATGCTGCACCTGCTCCCCCCCCCCCAGCCCAAGCCGGGGGAGGAGGGAGTTTGGTCCTGCTTCGGGCCCGCTACTCCTCTCCCCTACATGGCTGCTATTCTAATTCCAACTGCGCCAACAACCTTTTCTTCCGTTTTCTTGAAGATGTAATTAGCAAAGGCGTTCCTGGACTTTTGATTGGCCTTTTTGTCCGGAAATTACCTGGACAAAACCATCATCAGCCCCAGGGATGGACTGAGGGGCAAAACCACGACACTGATCACAGGCCCATTTCCACAGAAGTATCTGAATACACAGTGTCTCTAATAAGGTTAAACTAATTACAATTGCTATTGTAAAAGAGAAGACAATATTACTGAAAGTGGACAGAAGAGCCTAGCACTGATTTTTGGTAACCATGTCCCTTCTTCATCATTGCTAAAGAAAGAATAGAGAGGGCAGCTAGCTTAAGCATTCAGAGTAAGGGGATATTAGAGATGTTCAAATTGACCCATCTTGGTGGACTGAAATTCTTGGACCTTTTTTTTCTGGTTCCTAAATGCTACAGATAACACTGTAACTAACACTTCTTCTACATACAACATCAAGGCAATTATTTCCCCAGTCATCTTTCCCTATATTTACTTTAATACCCAGGAATTCAAAGGGCAAATGTGAGCTCATGGCCCATTTTATGCTGCCAGGAGCACCTCCCTATGAGGCCTTTTGAAGTGAAACTCTGTGAGATGCTGGGGATTATAAGGCCATATTAGATAAAAGACTGAGTTCAAGAGCAGCAGTAGAAAGTAAGCACCGAGCATGCCTCAGGTTTGGTCTGGTGAATGACACCTCTCCTGAGTTGAATCCTTCAAAGGTGATTGTGGTATAAAACAAGCTTTGTGCAAACATCAAGTGCATGACCTAAATGGGTTGTCAGCATGAGCCTCTCTGGGCAGGCAGAATGAGAAAAAGGTTTGATTTTTCCCTTCTTGATGTTTTCCAGGAGAGGCATGCCGCAGAGGTCCGTAGAAACAAGGAGCTCCAGGTGGAACTGTCTGGCTGAAAACAGAAATGGTGGATGTGACCCATCCCCACCATTAGTAAACTCCCCCTGCCTATATTATTATGGATCATGCGATATCAGTATGGGAAATGTATGACATGGTTTAAAAAAAAAAATAAAAATCAAGAACTCAATAAAAAAAAACTTTAAAAAAGAAACAGAAATAAAAACAAAAATGATGCGGTCTCTTTGCAGAATGATTTGCTTGATGTTTAAAAAACTTGGATCTTATTTTGTAAATACTTACATTTTTGTTAAAAAATACAATTATTGCATATGCAAGTTATTTCATAATCTTACATGTCCTGTAACAGGCTTCTGATGTTGTCTACTTCCACTCGGTTGAATTTGCTGGGTCTGTTCATTTGAAGCACCTCACGTCTAATTCCATTCCCTGCGACTTTTCATTCCAACCCCCCATGAGGTCAGTAGTAGTTCTATGGTGCTAGAGACCAGTCATTGCCTAATAACCTAGACCGCTTTGCCATCAATAAGCTTTCTTGAAACAGTGACTAGGTCACAGGTATTGTGACTTTACATTCAGCTGCCCAAGACAAAAGGCTCTTAAAATGGTTTTTCAACTTGCGCTGCAGGACTCTGCAGTGTGCTGTATGATTGAGGTTAAATAGTCACATGGAGTATTTGTTGCTTCTGCTTTTCGAGATTCAGAGGCAACAAAAACAGCTGTGCCAACAGAATGAAAGCAAGTAGGATCAGTTTAAGACAAGTTTACGAGGCACATTGTAACCATCAAGCTATGGCAAATTCTGGATGATGCCAACAACCATACAAATGCTAATTGTAAAGTGAGCTTAATTCACCACTTGAAAATTTATTGATGGAGCAACTAAATAATAGATAGCATCAAGTGGCTTTATCTGTAGGTGCCATGATCTATGATACTTATCTGATGCTACGACATTACATGTGTAATAAATAGTACAAGAAGCTACTGAATATTTCTCCTGAAACCCATGAGCCAGTTGTTACCTTTTTTTCTTTGACACTGCTGACTTCCATTTATGACCTTTACTCTTCAGTGTTAGCCAACCCTACCTAGTGACAGACATCTAGGACTAAGAGAGCTGAAGCAGGAGGAATGACTAGACAGGGTGCTTGTGCCAAGTACAGTATCACCAAACCTAACACATCATCCCCAAAATAGCTGCAGTTTTGAAGTTGTCCCTACCCCCCTGGGAGGTTGCTGCCTGCATATTCTACTCTTCATTAGTGCTATTTTCCTGTATGTCATTGTGAGCAAGCTGTGATTAATAAAGAATTGGGGTTCTGTGAACTGAAAAAGGGCTTGTCTCTTCTCTCGCTCCATTACTTCTCTGACACGTGCCCATGTAAGGGGAAAACCCAGTGTAGTTATAAAAGCATGGAAATGAGACTTAAATAAGAGCTGTTAATAAACCAAGCCTATTTCTCTACCAAGACAGGACTAATCCCTGCTATGTGTTTTCCAGTGCTTGGGCTGGTTGTTTTCAAAGATTACTGTATAAACTGAGCCTATAAATGTGATTTCTAGCACTAAGTTTATTAAAAAGAACTACCTACACACACATACACATGGACTCCTTAGTCCTGTCTCAATACTGGGGGGGGGAAAATGGAAGTGAGGGAAAGAAAAGTGAATAACATAGCTCTGGGTACATACATCAATAGCTGCATCAAGACTCTGAGTGCTAACACACTGGTTTTCAGAGTAAAAAGGATTCATTTATAGGATTTATTAAAAAAAAAAAAAAATCACTAAGGTAGCTGCTGAGCTGAAGAGCTGAGATGTAAAATTTAATCAGACAACATTTTGAACTAGGCAGGTGATCGAGAATTACCTCTATGATTAGTTTTCTGCTTAAAAGTCACGAAAGTGGCACCATTTACTTGGTCCTTCAGAGAGATGGCCATAAAGTTCCAGATCTGCAACAGTCATTTTTTGACCCATGCAGACTATTTTATTTCAGAGCCAAGTGATGTCCCACAGTCAAGAAGCAGCAGAAGTTGATCCAGGAGAAAGGCTGCGAGCTCAGCTCTCTGTGCGAGTGAGCTCCATACCACAGAATGAAAGGAGTACTCCAACTTATTATGACAACGGGGTTTTCTTGAATCAATTACTTACCTCTCTGGTGAAATTACCAGAAGTAAACCTGGCAAGAAGCCAGGTAGCAGACTTTGAAGACTTGGCAACATCGAACCTCGTGTCTTCCAGATTCAAAGTTTGTATATTGCTTTAAGCCCCAACAAAAAACTACATTACTGTGTTTCATTTCAAGGTCCAGGAGGGCTTATGGATTCTAGTTTCATTTCCCAATGGCAAGTCACTTACAGTTTTTCCTGTCCATTGACTTAACAACTTCTTGTAGCGCTTCAAGCCCTTTTCCCGTTAGTCCTACTGGCTATGCTTGTTGGGAAAATAGGCCAAGGACAAATCTCTGGTGCTGCGTCCAAGTAGGGCAGCCTGCCTCACATCCATGAGGCTCAACTCTCTTCCCCCCTCAGATGAGGGCGTCCACATCCAAAGTGCCAGCTTGGATGGCTCCCAGCACAGACTTGGGCATTGCTTGGGAAATGCTTCTCAAAAGGTACCAAGGCTGCACCAGGGAAATGAGTGAAGAACCAGACAGTGAGAGTTTTGCTGACCTATGTCAGAGCCCATGCTCTGCTTTGCACACTTGGCTCTGTTAACAATTGTGGGTTTACAGTTCATTTTATTAAAGTATAGGTATGCTTTCAAAGCTTGTTTGCAAATACTTTGCATATTTCATCTCTAATAAGAAAAAGAAATATCTAGAGACCGGCAGCATGCACATTTCCTCATTTCGCTCCTGTTTCCTTACATTATTTCCTTACATTTTGCTTCAGTAGTGCCTTCCTAGCTCCTCCCTGACTGTGCTAGCAAAAGTGTATTGTTGCCATGGGTTTCTTCGTGTGGAGTTACAGATTAAGGATCTTGAAAAGTAATGAAAGATTCAAAATGTCCCTTTTTAAAGCTTTACCATTCTGATAAGACAGTTTGTTTTTTAATTCAACAGCAAGCAGAGTGCTCAGGACTTTTAGATAAATAAATCAGGCCTCTTCTTTGATTAACCATAGATTCCCAACTCCATGCCACGAGCAGTGAGCAGACCAGGCTTCCTGACACCTCCCACAGGACAGGAGGGAGCCTGTAACACTGGTGCTGCACCACACAGATGTTCCCTCCTCTCACTGGGATATGTGATGGCTCAGAATCAGGGCAGCACTTCTAGAGAGGCATTTCTGGCCTGTGGCCTCTGCAGGTCCCAGGACTGCCCCTTCAGCAAGGGGTGGGGTCCTGTTTCCTCTTGGTTAACTCATCAGTGAGGTCAAGGATGCCATGAGGAGACTGCCTTAGTAATCAAAAGAGAACAATGCAAACCTATCACACTTCACGTGGTCCTACCAAAGCCACAAAATTTATGCTCAAACCAAGTCATATAATCATAGAATCATTTAGGTTGAAATCCACCTGAAAAGCAGTGAAGTCTTTAAGATCATAGAGTCCAACCATTAACCTGGCACTGTCTAGTTCACCACTAAACCATGTCCCTAAGTGCCACATCTCTATGTCTTTTAAATACCTCCAGGGATGGTGACTCAACCACTTCCCTGGGCAGCCTGTTCCAATGCTTGACAATCCTGTTGGTGAAGAATTTTTTCCTAATATCCAATCTAAACTTCCCTTGGTGCAACTTGAGGCCATTTTTTCTTGTCCTGTCACTTGTCACTTGGGAGAAGAAACCCCCACCTTGCTGCAACCTCCTAAATACTTCCAGAGTCAGAAGGCTGGATTTAGGGTTTAAATCCATGATCAGTCCATAACTTGGCAATGCCCTTTTTTCCCCTTCGTTATCATTGAATGAATAGTTTTATTGAATGACTGGAACAAAACCCAAACCCTTCTATAACCAAATAATGTCTGTTCTTTCACTCCAGAGTCCTCAAACATGCCACTAATGTACAGGAACATCCTACACACACACAGAGTTGTCTGCCTGCCTTCCATCCCGCAGCCCTGACCAGCATAGGAAAGAGTTTTAATCCCAGCATCTTAATTTATACAGAGAAGAGACATACTTCTCTCTCGTCTCCCAGAAGGAGAAAGACATAGGTTTAAAACTATATTTAGGGCAGCATGAACATCTTTCTCATCCAGCTGCTGTCAGATTCCATCATATCTAATCAAACCCTCCCATCAGGTTTTGATGGAGAAGCAAGGATTGCACAAGAAGAGGCAGGCCCCACTTCCATCTTGCAGCACATGCCCCGTTCTGAGCATATTCCAGCGGTAAGAGGAGAAGCTATTCACTCAGCAGAAGGAATAGTGGCAAGGCGGTAACGGGAGAATTTTAGCTAATCTTTCGCATGCCTCACGGCTGGTGCCGCAGTGATGCTGGTGCAATACTGCCGTGCAGTGGTCAGTCTGAACAAGGGGGAGCATTTCTAAATACACCAGGGACTGCAAGGATTTCCTCTGAAGGATATCCATTCCATCTGCTGCGCAGTTTACACTGGGTCTTTATATAAGGTAGATGGTGGCTTTGAAATCTAAAGCCTGAGTCCAGACATTTTCAGTTTTAGCTCCACTGTAACAGAAGTGACATGACCAAAAAGACTGATATTTTTGTGTGGAAGAAGGAGCAATCAGAATAAACAATTATTGCAACACCACCATCAGAAACACTCCTGACTATGACATCTGCATGACTGAAATTTCAGACATGTCTAGAAAGCAACAGATAGGGCACAGTGGTCAGCTCAGAGACTGAGACAGGAACATTGGAAGTACAGGAAAGAGCAAGAAAAGCTACATCCAAAACCATCAGCAAATCAGGGGCTAAAAAAAAAAACAAGAAACAACTCTCACGTTTGAAAAGTAGTTCTCATCTCCCAGGGGAGGAGAGAGGATGGTCATCCCTGAAGCTGGAAGGTCTCCCTTTCTCCACTCCCACCCCAATACTTAGAACTAGGGCACAAAACAGAGCAGACTAAAATCCAGGCTACAGAATATATGTAAATATTACCATAGCTCTGTGGTCAGCAGAAAGCAGAGTATGCTGTGGACTCCTCATGGATTAGAGGTTTCTCTAATGTATGTGAAATGCTTGTGCTTCAGCCATTCATAACTTCAGTGCCATAGTGATGCTCTGATACCATCTGAGCTTTAAGTTTTCCTTCAGGAAAATTAACAGAGGTTCCTTTTTCTATTCAGAGACCACAGGAATGCATATGATTGATAATTTACTTCAGAAGCCATGCACTTGCTTTAAGTCAACATGATGCCATGCTCCCTTTCTTTCAGGTGGCAGTAAATAGCTGCTGGAAAATATCTTCCTGCTGAAACAGGTTGGATTTGGTCAAATGGGTCCCCGAAAAGGAAGTTCCTGGGCAGCTCCTGAAGATGGGGACATGAAAGGCATTATCCCAGATACAGCCCAGACAAGTGTGATGTAAGGAGACAGCCAAGCTATTACTTGAATTTCTTTTAGCTATTATAGTTGCAACAGATTTTTAAACAAACTTGGAAAAATAAGCACACCATAGCAAAATACATTTTTAAATCATTAGCTCTTAAAATACACCATTTTCCAAGAAGTCTTTTAGATAATATTTTCCACAGGTTCACATAGGTTGAAAAAAAATCCCCATGTACAACTGCTCTTGACCAGAAGATGGCAAACTCTGATTATTTAGTAGGCAGATACAGATGGTAAGTTTTATTTTTAGGAGCCTCCTGAAATCCTCCTTCATGGAGACCGATGTTTTGTATTTACCCTAAAATCTGGATTTGGGTTTACAGGTAACATAAAAGATAATACAATTTTTGGGGTGAAATTCATTACTTTTGCTGCATTTCTTAAAGAATACAGCACTGGGCAGCATTTAAAATAAGCTAAAGCATAATGTAACCATATGAATAAAAGGTTAATATTTCTTGTTCCACTAGTCTGGAGCTTAGAAGCTGATTCCTACTCCTAGTGAGTCTGAACCAGCTCTCCTGAGTGCTGGATGGAAGCAGGAAAACCTCACTGTTTTTCAGATAGATTTCAAGCAGGCTGAGAAAGGGTGATGCTCACAGCAGAAGCAACCTGACTCAACAGCTGGGACATCCCTTCCTGCACTGTGTTTTACACTTAGATGTTTGAAAATTATAAAGAAAAGGTGGAGTGCAGTGGCATGTGTACAGCTCTCCATGAACCAAGAACTGGTGACTAGATTCCATATTATTCCTGACACAGGTATTAGCTTGGAAACAGCACCAGATAGGTGCACATCTTCTGCCTCCAGGGACAAGTTTGGAGGCAACACAGCTGCTTGCTCAAAAAATACAGCCTGTGCCTGAATTAATAATTTCTGTTAGACCTTGGATGTCCCCATGAAGGGCCAGCTCAGTTTCTCTTGGGCCATGTCTGAGGCACCCTACCAATGCTGGAGGGAGCTGGGGGGAATCAGTGGCTGATTCACCCACCTGGTATGTCGCCTTGGATGCCTGTCCATGCAGCTACAGCCTGCAGCAAAGCTGTATGGAAAGATGACTTCTGGAAAATACAGGGAAGGAAGAGGCTGACAGCTGCCACTGGGAGACAACAGAAAATTGGCAGCAGCGGCCAGGCTGAGGGAGGACAAGGGTGAAGTTGGTGGGTGCTGCTTCTGCTCTGAGTTCCCTCCATCCCTGTGACCTTAGGAGGGTCATGTGGAAAGGTGATCTATGCATGGGTATCATGTTTTAATCCAGCAGGCAGATAAAAACCACACAGCTGCTCACTTACTCCCTGCTACCAATGGGATGGAGGAGAGAACTGGGGAAAAAAAGGCAAAATTCATGGGTTAAGACAGTTTGATAGGACAGAAATGAAAGGGGAAGTAATAACAACAACAACAATAATAATGATGAAATAGACTATACAAAAAAAGTGGCTCAATTACCAATGTCCAGACAGCTGCCAAGCAGCAGCATGCTCAATTTATATACTGAGCATGATGTCATATGGTATGGAATATCTCTTTGGGCAGTTGAGTTTAGCTGTCCCAACTGTGTCCCATCCCAACTCTTTGTGCCACCCAGCCTACTCCAAGTGGAGTGGTGTGAGAAGCTGAAAAGTCCTGGCCTTGGTGTAAGCACTGCTTGGCAACAACTAAAACATCAGTATGTTATCAACATTATTCTCACCCTAAATCCAAAACACAGCACAGTACCAGCTACTAGGAAGAAAATTATCCCAGCTGAAACTAGAACACTGGAGTCCCAGGGAATCCTGGGAGTTGCCCCCTGGGACCATCCAAGATGCTTTCCAGCACCGACACTACCACAGGGGTGTCTGCCCTGCACTCCTCAGCTCACAGCAGATTATCAGTGTTGGGCATTATGTCCTATGGACAACTGTTGGCTCCGTGTAGAAATTATGCTGCTTCTGTATTTTTCAGTGCACTTCTACCCTCATGTTTTATGCAATAATCGAGTGCTTGGACTAGTTTTTCAAACATTAGTGTTATTCTATAAAAGGACTCATAATGAGTTCTTGAAGGAAGGGAGGCACCTCTGTTCTCTCAGGAGTATACCTCCATAGCTTTGATACAGCTTATCAGCAAACCAAGCTGGAATTTACAACACTGAAATTAGAGAGATTGTTTCTCACTATTTCCCATTATTTTTATGGTTATCCAAGGGGTACAGCCACTCCACATCAAAGCTGAAGACAGGGATTTTTTTCTTTCAAAGCTACATAGTTGTGGTGGACTAGGAGACAGTTAAAAATAAAAAAGCCACCTTGTGTCATTTTTCCCTACCTGACCATTTTACAAAGAAGTTGATAGCTTGGACATCTTCTTCCAGAGCTCTGCAATACGAAGAGCTTACAGTATTGACAGGCTCACTTTTGGCCAGGGCAAGCTGCTGATGTGCCAAGCAGGGCTGGAGAGTCCCACGTTCCTACCAGGCAGCCTGCATGCAGCTGTGCTGTTTGGACACTGGGATTGTTTACTGAGACATGGGCCGTTTGCACCGATTGGCCTCCACTCCCTCACATGTTTAATGCTCACAGATGCAGCAAGCAACCCTGGCTACATGAAATTCTTTGCACTGACTGAGTCACCTTGCAGCACATGTGCAAGGAGGTATTCAAACAGCCCTGGCCCTGGGCTTTGAGCCAGCTGAGCTCAGCCAGCTTGAAAACAAGATTTCCCCAGCCAAGCTGTGAGTCCCAGGACACTCCTGTGGAAGCACTTGGCTGCTGTAGCATGGCTACGTGGGCTCCAGCTCACTGCTAGCACAGATCACCCAGAGATACTACTGCTTACTGCTGTAAGCATGGTGCTGTCCCGGATGAAATGGGAAATTGGAATTTTTTCCACATTTTAATACTGGAAAAATTCATCCCTTTTTATTTGAACCAGTAAAATACAGGGAATTATTTTTTCATCTTCCCTTGTTTCTCCTTTCCGAGAGAAATTTTTTCTTAGTTCAAAGGAGAAAGGAAGGGGATTCATGCTTTCCCCTCTCATGGAATACAGGGGGAGCACTATGCCGTCATATGCTACTTTACTTGTAATCTTCCATGGATTCTCCAGGCAAAGAGAGAAAGGATAGAGTTTTCTAAATTGAAGATAATTGCTTCCCAGGGGAGTGAAACACATAAGTGTAGCCTGTCTCTCTCCTTTTTTTTCTTCATCACATTTCAGACTATTCTCCAATAGACTTAAAGGCAGGACAAAACCAAGAAATCAGCTAAGTATTCCAGCTTTCTAAGCAGCTCTGCCTGCATTAGATAAGACTCATGAATATTACTGTTTTGAGGGCTACTTCTGCGAAGATGGACACAAATAAAGCAAGAGGCTTTAGGAAGACAAAATCAAGTAGGTATGTGAATGATAATATGAATATGCATGATATTCATAGAAATGCATTTCAGTAACTGCAGACATTGCATTAAATTTAAGTATGAGGATAAAATCTACTATGATATTACAAATATGGCGTTTTCGATAGCAAGGGTAGCAATCAGCCTGCTGTTGGAGAAATTATTATTTACAGCACACATTCAGAGGTGTTGGGCATGAGATGCCACTAATGTAACACAATCTACGAGGCATCGACAACTCCAAATGGAATCATAAAATTATTTTCACATTATTATCAAAAGCTGGTCAGATAGGTACGTGGTTCTGGTGAAAATATGACTGTGAAAATATGAAAATATGAGTCAGCAGTGGTAGGGCAGTTTTGTGCGCCATGATATAAGAAAGATATTAAGCCATGAGGGAGTGTCCAAAGGAGGGAAATGAAGATGATGAAGGGCCTTGAGGGGAAGCCATATGAGTAGCAGCTGAGGCCACTTGGTCTGTTCAACTTGGAGAAGAGGAGACTGAGGGGAGGCCTCATAGCGGTCTACAACTGTCTCGTGAGGGGAAGAAGGGCAGGCACTGATCTTTTCTCTGTGGTAACCAGTGACAAGACCCAAGGGAATGATGTCAAGTTGTGTCAGGGAAGGTTTAGGTTGGATATTAAAAGGTTCTTTATCAAGAGGGGGGGTTGGGTGCTGGAACAGGTTCCCCAGGTTAGTGGTCACACCACCAAGCCTGACAGAGTTCAAGAAGTATTTGGACAATTCTTTCAGGAACATAGTGTGACTCTTGGGAATGGTCCTGAGCAGGGCCAGGAGTTGAACTCCATGATCCTTTTGGGTCCCTTTCAACTTGGCATATTCTGTGATTCTATGAAAATGTCCTCCATTCAGGCAAATACTCGTCCATCAGTAACAGGTTTTAAGCTGCCTTTGGAAAGCTGCTGGAAGCATAGACAGTATTCCTATAAATATTATTAAATTCAAGGCAACTCAAAGCAGAAAATAAAGTTTCTCTAATTTTGTCTTCTCAGTCACACTTTGGATGACTCACATGCTCCCTACCTTAGTTAAGTGGGCCTCTCTCATGACCTGAGTTCCCTAGACAACAAGGGGCCCTGAGTGCCCTTACAAGCTACTCATCCTCTGAATAAACCTGTGTATGGCACTGGGCTTCATTTGTCATAGCAGTCATAAGAGAATGGGAACCCATGAACTTATCAAGTGCTACTGAACATTCTAGGAAGGACACTCCCCCCTTACTACAAACTACTTAACATTTTCTGGCAAAAAAAAAGGTCTCAGAAGCCATAGTGAGAAAAGTATGTAAAGGAGAAGGCAGACAGTTTCTAAAATATGTTTTGGCTTACTCCAGTTTACATATTTTGTGTATCATAATATAAAATAACACGAGTCCTGGTAAAAGTGTTTCATGGCAA
The DNA here is from genome assembly GCF_003031625.1 of Empidonax traillii. Classification (NCBI taxonomy): domain Eukaryota; kingdom Metazoa; phylum Chordata; class Aves; order Passeriformes; family Tyrannidae; genus Empidonax; species Empidonax traillii. The sequence goes on from NW_020955571.1 coordinate 289,120, forward strand.
ATGCAGGTCATTCTTTGGGATTTGGAAGAGGGGATAAAGTAACATAGATAACAAGGTAACACATCATTTTGGGTGTTTGGACCTCATCAATTCATGTGCACTTCTTGAAACAGTGCACTGTTTGCCCTATGGAAACCTATTTAAGTCACACACAAGAAATCGCACAGAATCCAGTATTTGTCAAACTGAAGAAGTGTTCTGCTTTGTGAAGAGTTAACTTTGCCTCTCAAAACCAGATGTGGATCTGCAAAATTACTTCAGGATAAGTTTCTTTCCCTTTCTTTCCCATTAATCACAAGCTGATTTACTTAATTTACTTAAACCAGGATCACTTTCATGAATTTTTAAAAGATAATGGGTTACAGAGGAGGCTTAGACTGGGCATTGGGAAGTACTTCTTTACCAAGAGGGTGGTCAGACACTGAAACAGACTTCCTAGAGATGTGGTCAATGCTCCAAATCTGTCAATATTTAAGAGGAATTTGGATAATGCCCTTAAACACATTCTAATTTTTGGTCAGCCCTGAATGATCAGGATGAGATGATCATTGTAGATCCCTTTCAACTGACACTGTCTATTCCATCCTGTTTTATGCTATGATATGCTATGCTGAAACGACTATGGCAATCTGCACATATATGGAATTGTTTAACTGGATATCACTAATAAGTGCTGCAAATTTTATTATTACATTAGCATTTAATTGGTTTTGATCATTCATGTTTTCATCCCTGAGAAAATATGGAATAAATTTTTGATGTTGAAACATTATCTCCGTTTTTATTATTCTAAAGAAAAAGGATGGTAATATAACATCCTCAAAGTAAAATCTTTCAGTTATAGTTTTAAGTCTTTACATTTTGATCACACTTTAAAAGCCAGTAAAGTTTAAAATTATCTGTAAACTTCATAGAAAAAGACAAAATAACGCTTAAGAGGTGTGGTTGTTCATTGGATCTTTGCGCGGCTAATAAAGGATCTGACATGAATATGCACTTTTACCAACAGAAATTTGTTCCATAGTGTCAGTAAATGTTGAATCAGGAACCAAATAGGTAACTCAAAATCTCATAGTTGAAAAGGGGAGTCACTTCAAAAAAGAAGCATTTGTAGTCACTTGAGTAAATAAGAAAAGGCACACATCAAGACCCTTCAGATAATATCATCTTTTTATCCAGATACCATGAAATAATTTCCCCTAAAATGGGAAATGCATTGCTGTTGATCTGGAACTATGGCAGTCATTCTTTTGTTCATCACACATCCAAACAGCACCTGTTTCTGACTGCAAACAGAAAAAAACAGCAGTATCAGCAAATGAAATAATGTCCTTGGCTGCCTACAAAGACAGAAAAATTGATCTGGTTAAGTACCTATGACTTCATGTGTGATCAGCTCAGGAGCTGCATCTCCCCATTCTCTGGCATGGATGAATTTTCTGGGTGAGCTACCTTCTTCCTGCCTTCTTTCTTGCCAGGACAAACTCTCATGAGTTTTTCAATTCTTGTTGTGCTGTTAATGAAGCCATCAGAATAGCTGGTGGCAGACAAACAATTGCAGACTCTACATCTCAATAAAGTACCTAAGCAGTGGCATGTATTAAGAGCGAGTCCTTGTGTGCTGGATGTGGGCAGCACTGATCTCATGTTGACAGCAAAAAAAATGCCTGGAGGAGTTTGCCTGCTTTACTATAACTCCCAGCCACGAACCAACCTATCCCCAAAGTCAGAAGGCAGGCTGCAGTCCTGCACGTGCTATGCAATTCCTCCCTCATGTTAAGTACTAAACCTAAAGTCAAGGACAAGTTGTATAGATTGTAGTTAAGCATCTGTGAAGATAATGACAAAGATTACTTCTATCTATTTTAAGCCACCCCAAAGAGGAGTTTCTTTATCAGTCCTTTTGGAGAAAGATGTAAATAATAGAACATTTATGCTCACTTGATTTAATGATACATGTTTTTCGTCATGCTCCCCATTGTCCCTCACCCAGAACATTTAAGGGAACCAAAAGAAACTGCTAGGAGTAGGAGAGCTCAATAGTGATCCCATGACATTTAGGATTATTTAGGATTCTGGCAGGATATTCCAACTGAGCAAAGCACCATGTAGGAGCCAGATGAGGGAAGAATCTGGTTCATCCCAGCGTTAAAAGATGACTGACCTTTGAGCAAATCCACTGATAGTTGTTATGTACCAGAGCAGGCATAAAGACAATAAAAAATCATGCCTGGTGCTGACAGCTAAAACCAGAGTCTTAAAACATCTATCTGCTGAGCAGAGCCACGCAAAGCATCAGCTCGTGCCTGTGATCACAGGCCACCAAGAAAAAGCTGCAGCATTCCTTGGCACATTCAGGAGATCCCATGGCTATTTTTGACAACTGCCAGGTGGTGGCCAGTCAATACATTCTGCAAATGGGCAGATGATCACATCTTGTTGCCAAAAAGCTTTAAGAGATTTACTCTCTTAAAGAGGTCCACAGTATTTCTAAGTTCTCTCCCAGACAGCAGCATCTCAGGGAGAGCTGAGAAAAAGCACCCAGGAGGAGATTGGGCCTGTCAACTCACTTCCCAAAAGATAAAGCAGCGCTCAAGGTGCTCTGGCAACAAACTCTGGGGACACCTCAAAGTTACCTGTATGCCCAGAGGAGGATTGTGTCAAGGCCATGAAGGTGCCTTTGTTACGGGTGAAGTCTGTTTCTTGGCACAGACATACTGTTTTGCTGTGCATCTCAGACAACCAGGGCAAATATAAATCAGTTCAAATTTGAGGGGTGCTTTATGGAGAGCTGAAGCTCCTTTGAGTAACACTGTTTTGTAAATAAAAAAATAAATTGTATGGATCTTATGCCAACGGAGTGTCCCTTTTGAGCATTTTCAAACACAATGTCACGTAGGAGGATGCCAGACAAGTAGTGGGAAAACAAAAGAAGCTGCAAGCCAGGGTCTTGCAAGACTCCAGTGGAAATGGTTTTCATGTCAAATGATATACGTGTCAACATGAGTCACTGCTGCCACTTATCCCTGCCCAGAGGAGGGAAATGCATAGTCTGTGGTCAAGGCAGAGCAGGACAGGATGATGGATATTATGCAGTTCGACTCCAGTGGAAATGCATTGTTAGGGTTTAATAAAGGCATCTCTCTATAATGCACATCACATTTGCATAGCACCCAGTGAAGGACTGGAACCTGAGCCTTCCAGCCACTGTGAGTTTACCAACATTTCAGTGACAGAGAGCAATACTCTTGGAAAGCTCTCCTGAACTGCTGCCCGCATTTGGTAGCTGTGGTGACTAATAGAAAGCTGTTGTTTTTAAAACAACATTGGAACAACAAATATGTAGTTCTGCTTCATTTTCCTCCCTGATTTTAGGCCAAGTGCCCCCAGTGACTGACAGTTTGATACAAAGAAAAGTTTAGGTTGGGGTGTTATTAGACATGAAAAAGATGATACACCTCTGAAAGTGTGTACACAGAAGACGCCTTTTCATTTTGAGAATGTGATCTTATGTAAAGGGGGCTGCTTCAACTAAGAGCAAAGTGGACCAATCCTCAGCCATTGTAATATTGTGATTAAAACTCCAGCAATTCACAAATGCCAGGAATCTGGCCTGTTGTCTGCCTTTCAACCCCACTTTACTGTCTGTGAGGCTTGCCTTCAGTGTACCCAAGTTTAGTGTACTTCAGTAACTCAGTCAACAGAGGGAAGCAGATGGCAAACATTCCCTCCCAGAAGCCTGGGCTTATTATCTGGCACTTTAGTTATACGAGAGGCATCGCTGATGCAAATCCTCTGGTTGTGCTTTGCCATCAGGTTTCCTCTCTCATCAAGGCATCACTGCCTCTAAAAGTCAAAGTGAGCTGGTTCAGCCAGTAGTGTGCGTGGTTTGAATCTTATCTCACTTCTTCAACAATTTGTCCGGCAAAAATAGCATCTGTTATGAAAAAAATTGTTGACACTGACCTTTACCTGCTCATCTGAACACCACAGGAGTGTGTATGTTGTTAAGGTCACACTGTGTCATCCCTTGTGTGTGATGCACAGGCAGGATTCTCTCTGAGGTTATAGGAGCAAGTTCAGGGGCCAGGAGGGAGGATTTGTGGTGATGCCTGCAACTGCTGTTACTTTTTAGGTGTACTTGTCAGTGAGCCTGCAAGACTCTGACAGTTCAGTGTGCCTGACACATTTCACTATTTTCTCATTTTTTAATAACACTTAATTCAAACTTATTAATAGCGACTATTTCACCAGAGCATAAACATAACCTCTCATCTGGAATAGGTATTTCCAGTACTGTAATGCTGTTGCTCCACAGAGATGTCAGGGCAACTCCAGGGCAGAAAGATATTTTCTGACACTAGATTATTTACACTAAGGGATCTCTCAGTGTTCAGTGGCACTGAATTCATTATTTTGCCGTTTTGATCATGTCATACTTGGTCCCACAGGTCCCAGGAAAAAAACAACAATCTCAGACTGCAACAGTGACCTCATCCCTCTGAAGACAGCAAGGTGAAACTTAATTATTACCCATGATACCATGTCTCTGCAAGGTTTTTTTGGTTTGTTTTGTTCTTTTAAGGAAACCCTTTTTCTCACATGCCATAAATGTTAGAATTGAGCCCCAACACAGTTGCTGGCCTCAGAGGGAGAAGAACGAAAACCCAGGGGAGTCAGCCCACTGCGCCCCAACCTGCAGAAAACCACAGAGATGTCAGGATACAATACATACTATAAAGTTCTTTGCTGGAACAAAAGCACTCTCATTGCACTCTCATTCTCTTTAAAAACAACAGAGTTGTAAAAGTTTTTTCTATAGGCATCTATTTTCTCTCTCTCATAAAATTGTATGAAAGTGTTTCCCAAACAGATCCAATGGCTATTGTTCAGCCAACACCCCCACCCCAAACGGCGCTCCTTCGCTCCCATGGGCCACACCACTGAATACAGCAGTCAGTCTGCTGCCTCAAAGCCTTCCTCCTCTGTCTTGTGAAAGCCAGAGCATAAACCAAAATTGTTTCGGAGACACTAATCTGTGTTTTCTGTACACTCCCTAAGAAGAGACACAACTGACATATTTTTGTATGTCCTCCAGAAAAGAGTTTTCCCACCCACTCTAAGGAGATTTAGTCTTACAAAGGATTGCTAAACCAGTCTCCTGTCCAAATTGCCTTTTTTTTTCCTGACACCATCATGTGACGGCAACTCGTCCAAGGTTATAAGGACTCCGTCTTGATTTCTTGAATATGTCCCTGCCATCACTCCAAGGTACAGACTGGCCATTTGAAGCAACTGAGCCATGCATAGGCACAAATACCTTGCTGAAGCATCTAGTTGTTTGTTAGTGCTACACATTTGTCATTGTTCCTGTTATCAGGCAGTAGAACAAGAGAGGCAACAGAAGGGAAACAAGCAATTAGCCAGGGGAAAACAAAACCATGGTACTTCTTGTGCCCAGGGAAGACTTTAGGAGCACAGCTGTGTCTGCAGAAATTCAGGACCTGAGCCGCCTGGTGCAAAAGGAGTAATGTTTTATTGCCAGCTTCTCATCCAGGTAATTACATTCATTTCATGAACAGAGGCAACTTCAGTCAGAGTCAAGGTTCAGCCCAACTGACGGCAATCCTACCTCTTGTGTCTGAATAACTGATACATCAAACAGGGTTGGAAACCACCATGACATTTCTGGCAAAGGAGGAGGATTGAGGGGAGTATCCTCTCCTTTCACGTATGGGCCTTTCTTCAACCCTCTTTCCACAGTCCCAACCAGTTTCTTTTCATGCCTTTAACTCCTCCCAAAGCTGCACACTAACTGCCAGTTTTCACCTCCTAGACATTTTTGTCACTGCAGATTTTCTACTGTGATCCCAGCTTGCACGTCCCCATGTCTCTACCATGATCCTGTGCCACAATGGTGATCTGTGCCATCTCAGCAGAACCTTTACCTGTGCATCCTCCACGATCACACAGAGCTCCTCAAACAGACATTTTTCTCCCCTTAAACCCTCTCTTCTCTAGATCTGGTCCACATGAAGGTAACCTACATGTGTTACCAATTATCCCTCCTCTTTGAAGGGGTCTGTGTAGCAAATCCAAGACATTCAGCCCTACTGATGAACCATACACATGATGATTTGAGTCATCAAAAGTGAAGTCATGCCTTCAAATAATTTATTTAATACCTAGCACATTATACACAAAAGACTGTGTTAAAAATACAATGTTTAGTTTTGAAGTCGAACATGCGAAAACGCATCTAAGGGAAACATTAATCTTGCCTAGAAAACCTGTTTCATTCCAACCACTGGCTGCATTTCCTTTCATCAGGGAGTAGTGAAGGGGTCTAGTTGTTGCCAAAAGAGCTGAATGTGTTAGGAGACTTTGGAGAGGAAAATACAGTCTTAGGATTAAGGGTAATGTGGAAACTGGATTCTTTTTTTTTTTTTTTTTTTTTTTTTTTTTTTTTTTTGCTTAAGTCCTGTAGCAGACTAGAAGAAGTCTTCCTAAATGTTCTCTGTGCTTCTTATTGCCTGAAACTCTGACATGGAAAGTAGTTCAGACTGATGTGAAGGAGTATTCACCATCTGTTTCTTCCAGAAAATCAAGAGCATCTGTGCTTTGAATACAGAACTGCTGCAGAAGTCCCGAAGAAAAAAAAAACAACCCAGTTTCAAACACCTCATCCCAGCAGTTCAACTATTTGATTTTCAACTTTCTGAGTCCCAACTCTTTAAGCAGAGCATAGTGCTACACCTCTGCATTACACTGCAAATACAACTTTTAACTTTGAGGGAGCAAATGTAGTAGTGCAGAGACTGGAAAACTCTGGGGATAGGGAGAGGAAGCTTATTAATAAAAATCTCCTCTGTGGAGTTAGACTTCAACATAAAAGGGGTCTCAACTTTTCCCCTGTGTCCTACCCACTCCCCTGGAATGCAGTTCATTCTGCAACTTCTGTGATCTTGGAACAAAGTCAGGCTAGGTGCTGGGTAGAAATTTGGTATACAAATTTATCTTCATCATCTCTTCCTGTCCCACAGGATTAAGAGCAGTGTTGCAGCAGTACAAATGAGTGAGGAACAGACACTGTCGCCAAAAATTAAATCTGAGGTGGCACTAGCCCTTGGCAAAGTCCTCTCTAGCCTTTTTCAGTCAGCCAGACATACTTGTTAAGGGAATGCTTTTTGGGATGTGTCAAATACAATCTCATAAAAATCTCCTTTCTGATGGGAGTTTTAGGTTATAAAAGTTAATGCAATGCAGATAGCTGAGTTGAACAGGCTGTTTCCCAATAGACTCTGGTATAAAAAGTATTGCATTATATAAAGTTTGAATCACAGCTTTCTCAGCAACTGTTTGGTACAGACCAGGTTTCTATCTCATGAAAGGCAATGAAAATAATATGGAGGGAAGGCTGCACTTGCTGGGAGAAGACATGGCAATAAGAAGATATTTTGACCCTTTTTTTTTTCCATAGAATGTATACATCCAAAATGAAAGCTATAGGATAATTTTGTTATTGCTCCCTCTTTGTTTAAAAAATGCATAAAGTCAGACTGTCTAGCTAGAACATTATGAGGATATTGATGCAGTTAAAAAAAAAAAAAAAAAAAAAAAAGAAAAGGGATCTTTCTTCCCGGAAACCTGATGTGTCATTCCTTCAGCTTTGTCCCTGGGGGCAGACCATGGGAATTCCCAGTCATGGGCTGCTGTGGCTCTGAGCCAGCCCTGCCACTGAGGCTGTGCTTTCAGGCTGGGATGTTGCTGTGCTGCAGGGGCAGAAAACGAGCCTTCAGTCTGTTTACTGGCATGATGAGATTGGGTCTGAGGGCACTGTATAAAGAGTCCCACAAACTTCTGTCAGCACCACGAAGAAGCAGGGTGCCTTCTTACCTCCCAGAAAATTAGGGAAAAATTAGACAAACTTTGCTTGAAACAATAACAACAACCCAAAGAATTTTAGACACCCGTAATGTGTTTTGCTTTAGCTTCTTTCCTTGAGTATCTGACTCTCAGAGCTTCATGGCTGGTTGGGTCAGAGGGGTATGTGGGATTTCAACCCTCTCCTTTGCAACAGGCACAGATTTAACAGGTGAGAGAATGACAACCATTTAGCTTTACATCTACAATCACACTTCTCAGTGTGCTTGGTTGATTTGGTGCCCCAAATCTCAGGACACAGCAATGGTAATTCAGGCCCTGGCTTCAGGTAGAAACTGCACCTGCCCCTTGCTCAGCCCATACTGGTTTGTGTGGTGGGAAAGGTCTGTGCAGCTGGAACTGAAGTGTTGGGGGCCAGATCTTGGAAACATATTGGAAGGGTTTGTCTTCAAAAGAGCTCCTCTTTCTGCTGCACAGCATTTACAGCACACTATTGACTAATGCACCCTATCTCTGCCCATGCCAACCTAATGGATAGTTGATTTTGGCCCACAGGTATGTGCACCAGTCACATCTCCACCTGTTCCAACTCTTAACGGGGTAAAGTTTAATCATTCTTATTCCTGGTGCTATTTTGGGGGCAAATAAGAGTCATTGTGTGCTCCAGAAAACTTTAAAGTCTCTAAGGAGCCCAGGCTTCCTGTTACCAATGCCTTAAACTTTGCCCCACCTTTGGGAAGCACAGGCAGCTAGTGGAAGAATGTCATCCACTCTAACAATTGATTTTCTTATGTACAATAACGTCAGACCTTTTAAATAAAAGGCTGACCCGTCTCCTTCTAAAATAATTCATCTGTTTTATGGAGTGTTGTTCTGATTATATACAATTCCCACAAGAAGGGAAGTACCTTTAAAATAAGGACTATTCAGTACTAGTACAGGATTTCCTCTTGTTGTTGATAATTTCCTCTTAACAGAAGATGCAATGAATCCCAGAGAAATTCAAAGGGGCGATCTACAGACGGTTAGGCATCTACATTATACAGGGAACATTGTTCAATCACATTGATGTTTTCCTGATAAAAAACAGATATACCTGCTGTGCAGCATGTAAAATAGTTCCTACAGCACACACTTCAGTTCCCTTTGCTACATTTTTAATCACTATCCAATCCCACAAACTTTCACATAACCGTCACTGAACAGCAACAGATGACAATTTTTCTCATTTCATCTTTTGCTGTCTAAATCCAGCACCTGAAATGGCCTTCACTGTTAAAGAAGTCAGGCTTGGTGACAATAAGAAGGGATATGACCAAGTCATTATCAGCACTATCTACAGCAGATATATAATATGAAACAAGTTAACAGCTCTGTTCTCTCTACCAGATGTCCCTTGTCTGGTAGATAAGGAGACAGAGCTATTTTTCCACTGCTGGTCAGAATGTGCACCTGCCCTACTCATGCAATGGCGAAGGACCTCATATACCTATGCAGATAGCTAAGCCATGCCCAGAAACACCATACCAAAATCCAGGAGTTCAGTGGCTGTACTAGCAGCAAGGTGGTAACTGCTGATGAAGACTGAGAGATTTGTGAAAGAGGCTAGCAGTCGTTAGGTGATCTTCTGAGTTATCCTGATGTTTTAAATTCTCTGTCAAGTTGGGTCAAGCCCCCTCTCGTGCTTTAATTCCTTAGCCTCCTTACACTTGACTAGATTGTACAAATGCAATCAGTAAACCACGCTGAGATGCGTTTTTATAGCTGATAAATCCATCTAGCCCTGGTTTCTCCTTAGCCAGTGAGATAGGTGACCGATCAAATTCATTTAAGACATTCACACACATTTGTTTCAGCACCTTACTGGTTTTAATTTATGTGCCTCACTGTTTGTATGTTGCTTGTCTGTTTCTGGTTCTGAGCAAAATTATGAATACCAAGTCATACCTTCCCTTCTCTGAATCCTCTGCATACTGGCATGCAGCTTATATTTTCATCTGACACCAGGTATTTCTGTATCTTTGCCACAAGCAATGCAAACAATGCATCTTTTCATTCATCTGTTCAGTTTTCCTCTGATTGTGCAGATCAGCCTGCCATTCTGTCCCAGACTGTTTCACCAACTTTTCTAGTCCCAACATCCTTTTTTTCTGTGAAGGCAGTGCAAAACAAAGAAATGCTGTTTAACCTGTTACTAATGTCTGTGCTTAGATTTTACAGCTTACCTTGGAATAAAGCCTCCTGGAAAGCTCCAAGAAGACTTTTCAATGCAGAGGGGAAAGTGTGATCGGCAGAGACCTCCCAGTCCTGAGATTGCCCCAACAAGCAGTAGTGCTGAAGATGTGCAAAATGGTTCCATCTACTCCCCCCTTCCTCTCCTGAAGCCAGTGGCCCGGTAAAAGGCTCTGAAAAGGTCCGAGCAATGTAATGTGTTAAGGGCTTTATAAGTAGGGCAGAATGCCCCCAGTGCTCAGCTGTCTTGAGCACTTAGATAAGCTCCTCCTGCATTATACAGCTGTGCTACATGATTTATTGAAGAAAAAAAAGGAAATAAAAAACAGCTGGAAGAACACCTCTGTCTATGAAGTTTGCTAGAAAGGCTTGAGCAGGCTGCACAAAGCATGCATCAGAGCAAGACAGTTTGGTCCACTCCTTCAAGCTGCATGAACAATCAGTAGAATTTGCTAGAGAAAAAATTATGTGGAACTATCTGGAATAAGAGAGAAAAACATATAATACCCAAGCACTTCCTTAATAAAAGCTTTCAGCAAACAAACCCTTGAGACTACTAAAAGGTACCTTCAAATATCTTTATCATACTAGGTATTGGCATTTTAACATTTATTACCACAGTCAAGCTACTATGTTGCAAGCATGAGTCAATGCTCACATCTTCTGGCTCCAGAAGATAGGGACTGTTCTAATTTTTATTTATAAGCTGGACAAGTGGAGAGAGAGGCATTCAGTTATAGGCAAAGCACACACAGACCCTATAAGGCCAGGAACACTGGCTAATACGTGGACATATTGGTGCCTTAACGTACTGAGTCATAAGTACCACAACCCAGCTCTGCAACCTTTCATGTAAGGCCTCAGGAAAGGGCTTTGTAAATAATTTTTGTTGCCTTCCAGCACAAAGCCCATGACCTCTACATTACTCACTAGAGACTTCCAGCTCCATGTAGAGAGTGCATTACAATTTAAACTGGGAGTTTCTGGCAAGAAACATTTGTGCATATGCACACAATATAAAACAGGAAGAAGGATTTCAGTTTATCTCTGCTCACTTGGGCTTATTTGTTGCAGGGAAAAAAAAAACCAACCTGGCAGTCTTCCCACCACTATGCAATAGTCTAGGAAGGCTCCTGTCACCTGGGGACTTACAAGCTGATGTGTGAGTGAAGAGAGCAATAGCCAGGATTCATGGGGTTTTCAGCATGATCCTAATAAACTCTGTCATGCTACTAGTGTAAAGACAGGAGCATTGAACAGAAAGTGTCTTAAGAACTACTGACAGTTTCTTTCGAAAAGCTAAAAAAACCTGTCACTTTCATCAACTATTCCTTTATGCCAAAGCACAGGACGGATTTCTAGTTGTGCAGTATTTACCAGCCTTTTAAATTTATTCTGCACTCAAATCCAGACTCCTTGATAAAGGAAGATCATATTAGCTTATGTGAAATACCACATCATCTTACATCCCCCACAAAGCTTTAGCCTGAGGATTTCCGGAAGGACACATTTCATCCAAAGCAATTGAACATAGTTGGGGGGTCATGGGATACGTTTCCTTGCTTCTCCGGCATCCCTCTGGTTAAGCTTGGGCTCCTCAATTGCTCTTTTGCAATAGGGTAAACAAGTAAATGTTTTGGGCTCAGGAGATATCTGTTGCTTATGGAAGCAAGCTTATTTTGCCTTTCTCAGTTTGTCTTTAGAAATCTAGCATAATACAGGAAAGAAAAAATAGCAGAACATCTCAGAACTGTAGTTTTTGAGAAACAACAGCATTTATCATTAATATAGAATATTTCCAACTACCACTGTCTCTGAGGAAAGGAGACAAAGCACCTCCATACCTGTTTCACAGCTGGCAAAACAGATATGCGTTAAATGATTGTCAAGCCACATGTACAAAGTTAGCACAAATAATAATACAGCCCTGGGCTTACAACCCTGGTGTTTCAGCTTCTGGGCCACGCTTTTCCCTTTTAAATTACTAGTTTTTGTGATTTCCTAGAATTCATTCCTCTCTTTCTGTCGTAACAACCAGGAGATTTTGAATCCCTAAAAATTAATATTGAATTACTGCAAAAGTTGAATAAAATTAGTACTTTTCATTAATACCTTTGTCATTGGAAATGGAAAGAGAAGACGGTGGATATAGAGACAAACACCAGCAGCTAAACTTTTATTGCTCTCTGCTTCTGAAGTCCATTCAAGGGTAGGACAGTGGGACAAAAATAATTATAGGGGTCTTTCTACACAAAAGAGCCAGCTATTTAGAGGGAGGCAAAGTCATTTGAATGTCAATGAAATAACCATTAAAAGGCTGAGAAGCATTGCCATTTATTAAAAGATCTAAAGAATAGTTGCATGCACTATAGCAATCTTCTAGGTAGGAGTTGTTAATTTGCTATAAAAACCTGTTAGGGACAGGGCAGAGGGTAATTAAACAGGAGACAATACACATAGTGAAAGGAAACTGGATTTGGAATTTTACAGCCTCTTATTTCAGGTTTCTACATGAAATACTATGCTCTATAATCTCTCCTTAATAACACCTATGTATTTCTAGCTCCCACAGTTTTGCATTTCACTCCTAGCAGTGGTCTCCTACAGCCTCGGGAGGAAGGTAAAACGAGGTTACGCACTTGAATGCTCTCCCGCTCTTTCCAGCCTCACAGCAATCCTTCTTCTGAGAAAGCCTCTCATCAATGCCACTCCTTAATTGGCCCAAGAGCCCCCCTTTAAACAAAGCCCTCGTCTCCCACAGGGCTGAGCTCTTTCTGCTATTCTGGCAGAGCTAAATCCAGACAAGGATGTGCGATTTACCAACACAAGTGTACTATAAATTCAAACGCACAGGAAAGAAGTGAAGCACTTCCAGAAGTTGTTGATGTTCTGCAAGTAGAGATTTGCAGATAGGTTTTCTTTGGATGAGGTCTGTCCTATCTACCAGTAATCCTGGCAGGTTGCTACTTAAAGTGTTAGACACTAGTGGTACTGTTCAGTAACAAACACGGGATCAGCCGGAGACCTTGGGTAGATTCTGCACTAATGGACTGACTGTGAGCTAATCCAGACTGTAAGGTACAAAACTTTGTTACAGAGCTATAAGGCAGATAACAATTCCACGAGTTAGACAGAAAAGAAGTCTGCATTTGTAAAGACGATCACTTTTTAATAGTAATAAAAATCACTAAGACTATTCAAGTGCAGTGCAGCTTTAATCCCTTCTATAGCAGAAACCCTTGTATCTTCACTGTCTGCCCACACATTGCCAGGCATGTAAAAGTGACATGCAAAACAAATCCTACATTTTCCTTCCCTCAACTGGTTCTTCATTTACTCAGCTAGTGTAGCTAAGTATGCCATAATATCTGAGAAAAGAGTAAATACAAATGCCCATGGCAGGACTAAGCAGCAATTGTTTGACATCTCCCATGATACCCAGAGGCATGAAATTCTCCACTGATATATATCAGACAAGAATGTCATTTAAAATACGTAGTTCTTTCTCCTTTATTTAGCCACAACACAGATACAAGAGCAGGCAAACGCCATCCAATGGAACTCCCTCAATAAACCTGTTCAGATTAAGAGTCTCATGAAATCCAACAAAATATACATGTACATGCACACACTCTCACACACACAAGAACACAGCAGAGCCCTTACAAAATGAGGAGTGGCACTGAACTGCACCTAAGACGCAATAGAAAAATCAACTGGTGAGGATGCATCTGTTAAGCAACAAGGTTGTGCACTGAGCGGGTTCCACTGCACCATTCCATTGGCTAATTAAATACCAGCATCATTCATTTCAGGGGAAAATGTGAAGCTCACAGAGGAAGTGTCTGATCTCAGATACCCAAGAATTCAAGCTAAAAGAACAATTACTCCACTGCAACTCCAAGCAGAGTCCGGCCCTATGAAATGAATATGCACTCGACCAGCTCCAGCTGGAAGACTACTGCAGGTGACAACTTTATTTCCCTTAACCTCCCCAGCAACTAAACCCACCACCTATACACCATGCAATTTGGCTTTTGCACCCTCCTTACTCATACCATTCCTTTTGGTGGGAGAAATAATGTAGTGGTTCTGAGTCATGAATAAATGTCCACTAGGGACTACAATAAGATCACCAAATATACCAAACCACTCCAGAAGAAATAGAAATTGGGCTCTTACATAAAACTGGTCAAGCAGGTCCATCTGATTTGTCAACGCTTTGCTCAGAAATATAAGACTCAAATATAGTTTACAAAAAGAATAATTCTTTATAGAACATCTCAATGTCAAAATACTAATAAAAACACAGCTTGTTAATGCTGAGAAGAGTAGTCTTGGAAAAATTAATAACAAAACTAGGCTGTCACTAACATTAATATGTGATATCTCTTCATAAAAAGCCAGTCTGATGCGCTCAGGAAAAATGAAACATTTGAAGAAAATTGTTCACAAAAGTGACTTAAATGCTCAGCAGAGATCTAACACAAGTGTTAACAAACCACTATTGTAATTTTATTTTTGGACAACTTCAGCAACTATTAAAAAAAAACCAAAAAACAAACAACAAACTGTTAATACAAAAATGTAGAAAACAAAACGAAAAATCCAATGAGACAGTTTTTAGACAGACTTGTTTAAGGTGAAGCTGTACCTTTGTCCCAGTTACTAAGAACTTCAACTTAAAGGGTGGCATAACCTAGCTCAGCTAGGTTTGCAGGCTTTCCCACCCTTACTAAAGAGCTGGTTCTTAGAAGGCGCCAATCTCTGTCCCCCAGGGTCTGTATGGTTTGCTAAGGGTTGCTGACTGCGTTGGTGTAGATGGGCTCAGCACATTGGGGGACAGCAGATGAAAGGAGCCAAACGAAAAGGGGAACGCAGACAGCGATGCCATGGAGGAGAGAAGCGGAGGAGACAGTTTGGTAGTAGATGTGACCACAGGGAGCACTGGTCCGACGCTGCCATTTGGGGGCACTCTGAGTGAGGAAGTTTCAGCATGTGGGGCAGCAATTCTGGTCTGGTGATGTGGTTCTGTAGAAGATGCTACAGTACTGGTATTGCCATGCCCATTTTGAGCCAGCAGCAACGGGTGAGGTATGTGAGGGTGATGTCCAAAGGCACTGCCCCAAGGAATGTGTCCAATGCCAGTGTGTGCACTACTTGCTGCTTCGCGTTGAGAGGCGTAGTTATTGAGATGAGACACGAGTCGAACTCGCAGAGGATCAGAGGCATCCAGACCCTCTATGATACTCAGGTATCGAGCAACTTCAGCCAGGCATTCTCGAAAACCCAGACTCCGATAGTCCATAGCCAAAGCATGAGCATCAAAATAACCTAAGAGAAAAGAACAAAGAATAGAGTCTTAAGATGTTGTTTTCTAGTTATTGTCTACAAGTAGCCTTCCCACTCCACCCTCCCCTGTAAGCATATTTCACTTGGATGTGGTTAGTATTCCCAACCATAGACTAGCTGCCAAGCCCCTTTTTTTTTTCTTTTTTGTCTAACAAGCTTTTCTGTGCTGTGACGCTGCAAGTCCCAAGACTAGTCACAAACTGCCATTTTTAAACTGCAATTGCTCACTGCCACTGGAGGAAAGTATTTTTCTTCTTTCCATGGCTCCCCTGTGCAAGCAAAACCACAGCACAATGAAATTCATTAGAAACACAAGTCCTAACTTATCAGAGGAAACTTAAAAAGGCAAAGTATTTTTTTCTTAAAAGCACTTTTCACCATTTTTGCTAATTCTTTTCACCACTTATTTCATCCTGTATTTTTTCCTAGTTCCGAACTTTCAGAAAGTTAAGAGAAACAAACACTACACAACAATAACTGTGTTTTCCAAGCTGCCAAAATCTGATTCACTTCACAGTGCTGACACATTGCTAAAGAGACTTGCAGTCACTCTCCTCTAGAACAACCCAGAGATAGCACCACAAAACCTTTCAGTGCTAGTGATGCCGCAAACCTTGTAAAGTAGGAGAAACCCCCAAATTTCTGATGAAACACATGATAGCTACCGTTCACTTTCTCCAAGCACTCCCCAGCACACTGCACACCCAGTACTCAGGAATGTGCTCCTCTCACAGCAGTCTCTCTGCAGAGCTGCTGCCCCTTGTCAGGCACAAAACTTTACCTTTCCCTCCTGCTGTATGCAGCATTTTCAGGTGATCGACAGTCATCTGCAGAATCTCTGCCTTTTCCAACTTGGCTGATCCCTAAGACGGAATGGGGAGTACGAAACATTTTAGGCAGAACCAGAGACGTTACCGAGGGGGTGACACTCCCTGCCGGGAGCGGAGGGAGGCAGAGCGGAGGGTCGCTGGGCGCTACCTGCTTCTCAAAGGCGCTGGGCACCAGCCTCCTCAGCTCGGACAGGCTGTTGTTGATGCGATCGCGGCGGCGCTTCTCGATGATCTGTAAGGCAGAGAGCGGAGGGTCAGGGCGGCCGGGCCGGGCTGCGGGGAGCCGCGGCCGGCCCGCGGGAACTCACCCCTCGGCGCCTCTTCCTGGCCAGGATCTGCGAGGTGGTGGAGGGAGACATGGAGCCCGGGGCCGAGCTCAGGTTCCTGCGGGGAGCAGCGAGACAGCGGTCACAGAGGGGTTCGGGGGTGCCGGGGCTGAGGGGAGGGAGGAGGCGCCACGCAGCCCCACGGTGCCCACCCTGCCTGAGCTCACCCATTCTCGTCTGCGCTCTCCTTCTCCACCTCGACGGCCTCGTCCAGCTCCTCGCTGTCCGACGAGCTGTACTCAGGGTGTGCCCGCTTCATGGCACCGCCGGCGGCCACGGCGCCGGGGGCGGCGGGGCGCGGGCGGCCGTCGGGGAGGCGGCGGGCGGCGGGGCGCGGGAGGAGCGCTCCCAGCGCGCGTCCCGCACCTCTCCCGGCGCCCGTCTCCCCCATGGAGTTCCCACGCCTGGCGGGCGGGCAGGCAGGGAAGCAGGCAGGGAAGCGGGCAGGGAAGCGGGAGCAGCGCACGGACACAGCCGGGCACAGCGCGCCCGCCGCCCGCACGGCAGCGCCACGCGCGGGCCCCGCCGCCGCCCATTGGCCGTCGGAGACCTGGCCACAGCCAATCGCCGCCAGCCCGCGGCGGGGCCACGCCCCCCGCGGCAGGGGGGGGCCGTGGGAACGCGGGTGGAGGGGGAGGGAGGATGGAGGGATGGAGGAAGGGATGGAGGGAGGGGTGGAGGGAGGGGTGGATGGATGAGGAGGGGGTGTTGGGCAGGGATATCAGCGGGGCATTTCCGTGGCTGGGAAGCCAGGGTTGCGGGTTCCGTGCGGGTGGGCAGGGCCAGGCAGCACCCTCAGGGCTCCTGCCAGCCCTCCCAGCAGGGTCCCCGGCAGCCTGAGGCCATGGGGGTGATTGCATACTGTAGAGGCTGATGCAGCTTCCAAGTGCATCCCTAAGGCAGCGAAGCCCTGGGCGAGCTGCTTGAGGAGAATCACAGGATCAGTTAGGTTGGAAAAGACCTCTTGTCAACCACCTCGGCAACTAGACCATGTTACTAAGTGCCACATTCTGTGTTTTCTTTAACACCTCCAGGGACAGTGACTCCACCATGTCCCTGGGCAGTCCATTCCAATGTTTTTGTTATTCCAATACCTTTTCTGTTAAGTTCCTCCTAATGCCCAACTTGAACCTCCCCTAGCACATCTTGAGACTATGTCTTCTCATCCTATTGCTTGTTACCTGGTAGGAGAGGCCAAACCCCATCTGGCTACAACCTCCTTTCAGGTAGTTATAGATAAAAGTCACCCTTGAGCCTGGGCAAGAGCATCTTGCCCTCCATTGGAAAAAATAGTGAAATGGGTGGCTGAAACCCAAAAGCTGGGGAGGCTTAAACCTGGGGGGTTTTAGTTTGTTGGCAGTGCAAGGGAAATCAAGGCATCCCTCTTTGCTGTGCACTTCTAAACTGCAAATCTGCCACCCACATCCTCCCCTTGTTTACCCTCCAGCCCCCCACTCCCCTGTATTGTGGTGGTGGGCAGAATCAGGGACAGTTTTTAAGAAGATGAAAGCACATGGCCTTTGCTGGCAAGGAGGGAGGGATGACAAGAAAGGTCAGCACTGGATTCAGGATGTGCAGAGCTCTGGCTGGCACGCTTCCCACGAGTACATGCTGTTTTGCACTAAGCAGGGCCCTGAGCCTGAATGCCATATTCCCCCAACAAGTCCTCCTTATTCTGCCAGCTCTCTCAGGCTGAGGTACTGGTGAAATGGGACAGGTGAAACAAGGGTATACTCTTTGAGGTGGTTTCATAATAATTAAATTTTCATTTACATGGTGCCTTTCAACTAAGGCTCCTTTTCTAAGTTGATTCTTCTGCATTTCGCAATCAGAGGGGTTGAAGGATAACCAAGACATGCACAGTGTGAGAGCAAAGAGCTGAAGAACCCAGGTTTTGCCATTCCAAGACCGTGGAATAGTTGCCTTCAGCCTCCCACTGGTTTAGGTAAAAGTTACTGGCAGAGAGTTGCTCCATAATTCATGGATGCTTTTATGAAGCATGTCTGGTGGGAGGAAAATGGAAGCAGGGATGAAGATAAGGGTAGTAAAAGAGCTGCATTTAAGATGGAAATAGTGCTGCAGCCACCTGTAAGTTGCTAACAGGTGATAGAAATATTCTATTGCCACATTATATTTTTGACAAAGCTATCCTTTCGGCAGTACTTTACTTAAGCTTTTGCCAGCATTTCTATTACATCCACCTTTTCAGCTTCTATGTTTTTTGTTGTGAAACATTTCTGCCTGCACCACCTGCTTTTACAGGACCAAAAGCCAGGTCATTGAAAGGTGCAGTGACATTTATGCCTTTTTGGCCCGCAGACTACACATCTGAGTTCTCCCATCCAGGTGCGTATATGCCTTCTTCCTGCTATGGAGAAAAAAAAAGTGTGGCAGAAGAAGTTCTTTGGCATTAAGTGCTGATTGCTTATGAGTAGAGGTCTGGCCACGCAGTTTCCCAGCAGCTGGATCCTGGAGCTGCCCCCATTTTTAGCTCCATTAATCTTTGGTGCCAGGCAGCCTCCAAAGAAGTCTTCTGAGCTTATGTAGACATGACTTATCTGAATGATTTACAGGAATGGACAGGTAGAGTGGGCTGTGTGACACTGTGTGACACTGTGTCACTGTGCCACTTTACACAGTGTGAGCAATTGCAGTTAGCTATCAGCAGCCGTGGGAAGATAGGAAAAGTTTGCCTGTGTTTGGTTTCAATCTTCCCATTCAGCACTAGGAGGAGCAGAGCAAAACCAGCTTTAAATTAGTCTTATGCTTTTCTGGTGCTGGGCGTGAATTCATGACATTGGTCTAATTGTTAACTGTGGCCCAAAGGGAAGTTTTGTTAGCCCAAAATTGCCAACACATTGAGATAGCACTGTCATACATCTCTCTCACCAGAGGGGCAGATGGGAGAACAGCCCATTATTCACCAAAGTTCAAGGAAATCAAAATGATAGAGCACAGGAAGGTGACACTTCTAAAAAGATCTGAACTTCAGATGCCAGTGACACCTTTGCACCAATGAACCTTAGGAGACGACAGCTTTCTCTCCTGTCCTCTACACTGCCACAGTGCCTCCCTTCCTACTGCTTCACATTGTAGTGCAAGCACCTTCTTGCCTTCTACATGCCCACCTCTTACTACAGCCATGCCCAGGCCTAGGTCAACCCACCATCTAAACATTTCATCTCATACCCTTCCTATCCTACACACCAGCATGCTTGCCTCACCCCCTCCTCTGCAGCTTTCCCATTCCTTCTAGGTCTGGCATAACTCAGCATTTTCAGATTCAGGCTCTGCAGCCACATCTGGCCATCCCAGTGCTGGAATCAGGAATGGCAGGACAGGGTAAAGCCATCACAGCAAAGCAGAGACTCCGGTTTGAGACATGCAGGAACTCTTGGTCACGACTGTCATTTAAAAGGGAGTGGTGCCACTTTCTGCATGCACCCCCCATTTTGCTTTGTTGGATGCCCCCTACAGCAATTTTGGTGCTACTCAAAGTTCTGCTGAAAGAGAGTTGTTTATTGCTGCTACGGGCTTCCCTCCAGCAAAGACCTGACACTGCTGACCCTTGCTCTAGTGTGTGTGCGCTAAATTAACTCCCATTCCCTTCCTTTAGGTCTTCTCTCCCAAGGGAGCAAGGGCTTTGAAGAGTAATCCCGTCAACCTGTCACCCCAAGTCCCGGAAACTCGCTGTTGCTATGGTTACTGTGCCCAATTCAACTGGTGGCTCTGGCACTCACATTGCAGCCAGCCAAGAACATCAGCACCCGCCCCGAGCCCCCCTCCCTGCGTATACCCAGCTGCAACATCAGCTCTGCAAGCAAGAAGTTTCTGCTCCGAATCTTGTATTTTTCTTTAATGACTTCTGGCTGAATGTGTTGATTGTTGGTGTTGCTGACACAGCTTAAAACTAGTTATCACAGGTCAAATGGAAGTGCTGGAGAAGCGAATGGGAGTGACACAGACACAGGTTTTTAGACTCCTTGCATGATCTGTTAGCAGCAAATGCGTTTCCAGTAAATGTGTTTCCCAGGAGCTGAACGCTGACATTCATGTCTGCACGTCCCAGAGGTACAGATGCCCAGATCAGAAGTTAGGCGTGGGTGCTCTCTAAGCACACTGGCCCCCAGGTTCTGCCATGCAGATGCTGTGTGCCTTTGTGCTGGAGCCATTGCTGCAGCAGAAGAACACAAACATCGCATATTTACATGCATTTGTAGTGATATCCAGGTCACCAAGACATTTCTCTCTTCAAACTGGCCAAGGACAAGGATAATTTTTACATCAAAGTCTTTACTGTAAGCAGAATGCCCCAGCTGCAATGCCTCTGCTGCAGCATAGATTTCAGATCTTATCTTTTGGAAGTAATGTATAGCTATGAATAAGCAAGACTAGCACTGCAGCATAGTAACAACAGCAGTGCAGACAGATTTCTGTTCTGGATGGCTCCAAAAAATTCAGGTAGTACTTCCATTTACCAGATTAGGCTTCAGCTCACCTCCAAAACCAGACCGAAGTCATGACTGTGTAAAAGGCTAGTCTGTGAACACACATTCAAGCTGCTGACAGGCAAATCTACTTCACATTCTGTCAGCTCTCTAATTCAAGAGGGAACAGGCAGATTGGCTATTTTATCACCTGGTTTCCTTTCCAATCAATTCTACCTCTTTTCTCTTTTCATGCAAGCCTCCCTCTGAGCTAAGGCTCTTACAGAGAGCAGCTTCTTCCATAGATATCCCCTCCTCCATTCCCAAAGCACAGGCTGTCCTGTTCACTGAAGGACACTGAAAGACCCTACAGGAGGAATGACACCAGGTCATGTTAATTAATGGCTGTCTCATAACAGATGCAAAAGGCTGACTTGCCATGGCATAGTGTAGAAAATTCTGGTTTGATTTGCAGCCACCTTTGATCTTAATCACTGGAAAGTGACATGATGTCAATATGTATAACAGTGCACCTCATGTGCAAAATAACACAAAAAGTCAGTAACATGTTAATGGCAGGACAGACTCTGTCAGCATTGCCAAATCTAGAGGAGACAATGCCACAGAGGTGTGTCAGCTACTGACACTGTTCCACCAAGATGACAATTTCACTGTACCTGGGCTGGTAATTTATATTACTGATCATTCCTCGGTATCACAGTAGAGTTTGCACCAGATATCACAGAGTAAAACCATGTTTTTCTTTTTGCTGGCCTTTTTTAAGCCAAGCTCTCTGTAGTTTGCCAAAATAGTTTTCTTCTGTCCTACAGCGCTTTTCTCATAACTGGGCTGAGGAATAATCATACAGAAACTTGCTCTGGTTTCCTGTTGTTAGAATCCACACAGTCCATCAAGGAACAGCCTGACCAGCGGTTTTTCCGGTGCAATTTTACAACTTCAGTGTTCTAAAAGCAGCTTTCAAACCATGCTTTGTGTTTTACAGTAACGTATGCTCCAAAGAGTTTACAGTCTGAGACCTACTTTGAGTTTTCTGTTCTAAGAAGATGAAGCTTGAGAAAAATGTGGGTGAACTATTCATTCTTGATAAGAAGCATAGGATAGAGAGCAACTCACAGACCTTCTCTTCCACCATGCAAACTATTATTTAAAAGTATGCTCTTTCAAGAGTAAAACCTGGCTTTTTGGCAAATAGAAACAGTAATTTTTTTCCTAACGAGTTTCCTTGAATTGAATGTCAATGTGAAAAAAAAATGAAACTAGAGCATGTCGTGTAGCTGTTGGTAAGTCCAGTTTGGAATAAAGCTAATATTCGCTTTTAAAGGTACCAGCTATTAAAGCTTTGATGACCATTGCACAGATGAGTTAAATGAAAATAGTGGATATTACATATCTGACGGGGTGAACACTGACTCCTGGAAAAGTGTCTCTCTTTTTTCTCTCAGATGATAAATTGTATTCACCTCACATCTTTCTGCTGTAGGACTTGCTAGACACTTGCTGTCCCACAGTGATCAGCCACCTGAGCAAAAGTTAGACATGGGGAAGCAGCCACTCTTCACACACTACAGCAAACACTCCCCATTCACAGAGTGATGAACTGTGAGGGGATGTTTAGCATGTGTGACAAGAGTGAGAAACTGACAGGGATTTGTAATTGCTGCAAGGCAGTCAAGAACTTTGGCTGAGGTTTCATCATGGAGATCTTGGCGAAATAGCCTGATTTGCCTATTTTAGATAATGACTAAGCTTGATTGGTTTGAATATGGAACCTTATTCCAGAGAAGTCAGAGTATTTGGACATTGGACAATATCAAAATCAAATCCTATCATCAGTTATCTCTTCCAGTATGTCAAGGAATACCAGGATAAAAGTAAACCACAGAAAAGAAATGATGCTCTGATTTTGCCCGAACAGAGTTAAATACTGTGCCTATTTTTTGTTAGGGAAACTTTTATTTTCTAAATAATCTACATGCATATGAGCATTTGACTTGAGCATTCTTGACTCCCAGATGAGGGGTCAGAAAACAGCTAATTTTGAGATTCAAATTGATTTTGAAGTGCCATGAAAATACAGTAATAAAATAGCAATGGTCTGCACTGACACTGAAGGCATTTTCCTGTGTGATGCCTTATTTCAGTCTTGCTCACAGTACTTGAAAAACGGGTTTCAGAAAAGTCAAGACTTGTGGACCCTGCAGAGGTGACCAGTACAGCAGTGCAAAACCAGCTACCCCTTATAGATACAATGTTCTCTGAGTAACTTTCAATTCATCTGCTTTTAAAGAAGAAAAACTATTCCAGGCAAAATAGTTTTCTTCCAAAATAGCACCCTTCTGAAAGATTTATTCCAGACAATCTCAGTTATATGGAAAGAGAAACTACCCAAGCACATGCCAGGCCAGCTCTAGCAGTAACTTCCCATGCATACCCGGGCCTCTCTTTTGATTCATACTGCTCTAGCTGTGATAAAAATCCCTTGTGTTTACTTGTCACAAAACCAAACCGTGGGGACATGCCTCTCACTAAATAACTGTCTAAGCACTGAGATGCCAGGATGATGAGCTCTGTAAGAACACCTCCACGGTCACTATTAATGACGATGCTCTAAAGCAAGTGCAAACAGTCACACGCTCTTAATACTTAAACCACAGCAAATGTGTTTAATCCCGCACAGTAGCTCTGTTATACTATGTCTTAAAGCTGTGGTCGGCCAGGGAAGTGGTGACCACTTCTCACATATATAACATATACCAAACATATTCAGTTTGGCAGGAAGACAAGAAGCTGGAAGTGTCACACTGGAGCCTAGCCCCCTGACAGCATGAGACATGTGCTTGTAAGCTGTCTCAAGGAGGATATTTGATTGCCCTCTTTCTTCTTCTGCCTCTCTCCCAACAAAAGTGGAGTGACCTCACCCATGACCTGGCAAGTGCTGAAATTCCCCAAACACATTTTTCTGTTGTGCCCCAGCGCTGAACAAAAGGAAACGAAGCAGCCTCGATATACTTGAAGTATGGAATGAAAATAATAGCTGGCTCTTGCTCGCCCTGCTAACGCCGATCTTTACCTCCTCCCCAGCATGGTTTGCACTGCCTCCCACACTTATCTGCTGTACTGTCAGCAGCTCTTTCAGATTTATACACTTATTTATTTATTTATGCCTTTATTTATTTATTTGGAGAAGGACAGAGTGGGGGTCGGGCGGGGGAAGAGGGGGGGTCTATGTAATTGCAGTTTACACTGCGTTCCCACGCTACTATTGTTTGTGGCTTTGTTTCCTATTCCCATCACGTGTGCTAATTAGTTGGAGCCGCTGGCTAGCTGGGAGGCGTGTGTCTGGAGTAAAAGCAGAAAGATCACTTCCTGGAGGGATCCAGGCAATCTGAACAATTCTTTACTTTACTTTCAGCCTTCTCCCTCCCCCTGGCTTTACCACTCAGGGAAGAGAGAAGAAGTGCTGATTGTCAAACACTAGCCACTGGAGAGGCACAGATTTTCTCTTCTGAAAAGGAGCTACTCATAGAGTCAAAGAAAATTGGGCTGGAAAGAACATCTCATCAGTGTTTAACAAACCTGATTTTTTTTTTCTTCAGAAATCCCCCATGTCTTTCTGTTGTGGCTAAGAAGGTAAAAGCAGTGCTTTAAAAAAAAATCCTCGGGTTATTTTAGCCTGCCCTTAGGAAGTGAGTCAGTTTTTTATGGCAGGGCTAAAGCTAGCTCATGCCATGGCTTGCAAAACAAAATGAGACCCAGAGAGAGAGAGAAAATTGCCTGAGTCATGGCATTTGCTTATTAGTGCAGGCGTCAGACAGCAAGGCCAAGTCACATGGCAAGACCAAGTACCTGTGAATGGATCAAGTTTTAAACTCAGCATTGGATTTGGTTTCGTTTGTTGTTGTTTTTTTTTTCCTTTTAGATCTCCGATTAAATCCTCCTGCCATAGCCCTGGTGCTTTTCAAATGCTGAGCTCACTAGGAGATTGTGCAGGCAGCATGCAGCCCACACAGGCACCGAGCTGGAGCTGTGGGAGTTGTCGGGGTCCCACCCACCCCTGGTGTCATGTCAGCAGCCTTGGCTGAAACCCATCCTTCTCATCCAGCCAGCAAGCCCTGGGGCCGTGCTTCTCTGGCATTAACAGACCTTGTCCTGCTAGTCTAGAGTGACCCTCTACGTCCTCCAGTTTCATACGCTCAGGAAAATGGTAGGAGGCTGAGATCATGTGAGCAAGGGCCAGTGCCACAGCTGCAGCAGGCAGGGGAGGGGGCTCAGGCACTAAGGGACCACCTTCAAGGAGAAGTGGAGCTGGGTCTCTTCTCATTTCAACCATGGGCTTGAGTGCCCTAATGCCTGTGCTATCATGGTCAGGCTCAGCAAAGTGTGTTCAGGAGGAAGAAGGTCCTAACTTCTTACGTGAGAGTGGGGCTGCCAAGTGCTCACCCAAAGGAGAGGGTCTAAGTCTGTGCATGTTTCTCTTTCACCAGGCACAAGCTTGTGAAAGCAGAGGTTTGCTGCTAATAACCACATCAGGCTCGGTTCAAGCATGGCCTGTGTTTTCCTGTACAACACCAGTATTTATCTAAGGAGAAGCCCAAAGAAATAGCTATCCATCTGTTCTGCTGTTGTGGAATTGCAGCTAGGCAAAAATGTAAATTTCCACCCTCCAGGAAATTCCAATATTTCTACACTTTTATTTTGTTCTTACTTGGGTTACAGAGAATTGAAGTATCTTAATGCTGGTTTGGGGTTTTACTGTCCTTTTTGGGATCAAAACAAGTCCTATGTTTCAGAAACAGTGAAACACTTCCCTATGAGTCAGCTCAGCTTTAAAGGGCATCTCTTTAAGCGCCAATTTAATACTTGGATGTTGTCATTTATGTCATCCCCCAATCCTGTTCTTTCTTAGAGACTGGGCCCCCTTTCTGGGTTACCTGCCTGATGATACTCTCTTCAGCTCAGGGTACAGGAGAATATTTTGAGTTACTGAAAGTACAGACTGCCTGGGTGATCCAGAGAAAAGCTGGGTAACTTTCCTGCCATGGAAAGAAGTGTTTTACAGAGTCTCTGTGCAATACTTCAGAGCTAGTGTCCTCATACCATCATGCACATCCTAGTTTCTACTCATAACTGGTTTTGCCATTTACAAACACTTCACATCCATGCAATAGCTCCAATACCTTTGGCAGGCAAATTGGGAAAATATTTGCAGACTAGCTTTCAATGAGACAAGGAACTAGAATTTCAGGAGAGGTGATCAAGCAGCTGGTGACCCAGCCTCCTACAGATGAGCAGGCACTTCTATTGCTCCAGTGGGTCAGAAGGCACAGTCTGCACTGGAATCAGGTTCACTTTCTGTGAATGTGAAAAAGCTTAATGAGGGGAAGACCTGCAGAGTCCACCTTCACCATAGCCTGCTTTACTCAGGAAACAGGTGGCCAGCAAGGAAGGCACCATACAGAAATACGGAGGGCATTTACATGTGCATCATTAACCTCATTATTTCCATTAAAGAACCCCTGACTTGGCCCGAGGTTCGTATCTTTGCAAATAGTCCTGAGCAGTGTCTTCTTTTCCTGGTGGAAAGCATCCCCTCTCCTTGTGAATGCCTCCAGTATTACCAAGGGGAAAACTAGGCTTTAATGTAGCACTAACAGCTGGTAGATTCTGTAGCTTTTTGCACTGTAGTCTTCCACTGACTGTAAACATTATAATTTGTTATTATTTATTTATTTATAATACAACTCATGAACTATTCCAGTCACTGACCTCCCAGAGAGATTGCTAATCAGGCAGAATTACACTGCAGGGAGTGGTGAGTGCTGTGTTCAGATATCTTTTAAGGTTATATGAGGACCACCAACATCTTTGTGCAAGTAACCTAAAACAAAGAAAAAATAATCTAGCAAAGCAACTCTCTGTACTGTAACAATTACAAAGCTTCATTAGAACCTAATCTAATTAATTATTTTGTAGTTCTTGCTACTCATTATTTATATTTAGAAATTAAAAAGCACCAACAAGGACAAAAAAAAACCCCAGCCCATCAGTGAGTCATTCAAAACCTCTCTTCTTTTTCCTGTTTTCTCACTGAACATGGAAAGCAGCTCGTGACTTCTGTCCTGATATGCAAAGCCTATTTGAGACTGGTTTAGCTGCCTGAGGGAGCTTCACTCAGATTTCATGGCCACAGTTGCTTACAACAGCCACTGCAATGGAACAACAGATCTCCACCTTAAAGAGAGGTTTCTGGGTGCATTTGTCACAGTAATTGCAAATAGTTCTGTGAAGATACCCACCTCATTTGGAACTACAAATTAAGTGAACAACCTCATTTCAACTTTCTTTCTGTGTGTGTTCTGGTACACTATACTTGGTTATATACAAAAATTTTAAAAATGGTGCTCTTCCATAGGCAACAGAATTAATCAAACCTTGTTTCCCATGGGGTGATGCTCCACATCCTGATACTGGCCCAAAACCTTTACCTGACATTTTACTCCATGGTGCCTCTATCTGCACTCACTGGCTGGCACATGGACAGGAAGCAGATTATTGGGCATGAAGGCCTGGGCATGCTGACTACCCAGATCGACTCCTCTAGCAGGGCCAATGGAGGACGACCAATCTAGGTCTCTTTTCTTCATCAGGTTTGCATAAAACCTGTAGGATCTTCATTAGTTTGAATCTGCCAGCTGTCAAAGGTGGTGGGTGTTAGCCAACAGGCTTCAGCATTTTGAGTGGGGAGTGCCTGATCGATAGACACATAAACAGCAAACCAGATAAATGAGATGGCTGCCAAAGGAAATCCATTTAAAAAGAGCCTATTTCAAGTACTAAAAGGTTTCTCCATGAATTAGGAGGAAGAAATTATTTCATTCCTTAGAGGTAGTAGTAGCAATGATATTGCTGTAGACATGATGGTCTAAATAAATGAGATGCAGCTTTTTTTTGGAGAAGTCAATATCTTTAGATGTAAGGTTTGTGTACCCAGTTTATCCACTTTCTCAGTTTTATTGCCTGGTCTAGTAAAAGATACTTGTTTTTTTTTCAAACTTTGCCTCTCTTAAGGATTTGGAGTACACTTAGACACTGGAGTAATGAACGTCAGAGTAAGTACACATATGAGATAATTAATTAGTCACTTGTAGATTGTTTTTGAGATAGAAGAGCTTTCATGCAGTCTCTTGGAGAGTTCTCAGGGTTGTGATGACTGAAAATGAGGAGGTGGTTTCAGTACCGCATTTATAACTACAGGAATGTAGAGTACACCTTTAACTTGAAAATATTTGCATAAAGCATTCAGGTTATATAAAGGAAACTGATTACTTTATACCAGCTGGATTACAGAAAGCCAATATTGACTTCAGGTTTTGGTTGTCAGCAAGATTTATTTTACTCAAGGTAAATATTGACTGTGGCACCACCAAGGCCAGTACTTACTTTGGAGGAATATCAATCTTGTGGCTCAAAAATGGAAGTCGATATGTTCATTGTTATACTTTCTCATAAATGATGGAGGGGGGGTGGTGGAGGCTTTGGCTAATGGGAAACATATATATATATACACATAATTTAGGACAGTAGTTCTGATGCAGTGAAAAAAAAAATAAAAAAAAAAAAGAAAATGTGGAAAGACAGTTATTACCTTGGACCAGTAAAAGACAGAAGCTGCTGGAAGGAACCACACAGATGGAATATTATAACGCCCGGGGACACCCTCCCTGCAGACACAGGTTGTTGACCTCTTGAAAAGTAAACAGCAAGAAATGTAAGTGGTAGCTGCCGTCAGGAATAGTATAACATATGGAACAAGGATTTCTGTTCCCAGCCTCCTTTGAACTGTCGATTGACTTTCTCTTAATACTCTGTAAGCCCTATAAAATACAACATGCCTGCTCTGTCATGGGATAAGTTTAGAAAGCCATTGAAGTTGTGCTTATTGGAGTCTGTGTCACTTGTGTCTCTGTAAAGAAACACAGTATCTAAACTTAAACCAAGAGGAAGACAGGGAGTCTGTTTGGGTTTGAGGACACTTAAAAGTAAAATGCTCTATGTTGCTTTTCACTCTGTTGGTGGAGGAGGGCATTAAATCTATAACTGTTACGTTATCCATGAAATCTCTTGGCACGTGCACACCATGTTCCTTGAGAAAACATACAGTATTTTTTTTCAGTTTAAGTGCAACAAGAATATAAAAATAGACACTTTCCTTGTAATGCCAGCAATAGTCCTATTAATTACAGAGACAGACAGAGAGTCCTCAGGATTTCATGGAGCTGGAAGAAGAGGAGTGCTCCCCAGCACAGAGCCTAGATGTAGCAGTGTGCAGATAGTACTAATCACCTGTGAAGAACCAGGACAAGCCTACTAAGGACTATGGCTGGTTTCCCAGAGGCCTCATTCATGCCACCACATTGCTGCTGGTAGCAGGACAAGTCTGACACAGACCAGGTAAATTACACCTTCTTAGGTAAGAAGCCCGTGGACTGATTCCTAGGCAGGTACAGTTTGCAGCTGCTGGAGCTGAGACCTTCCTGAACTAGAGCTCATCCCATTCCAGGTGACACAGGTGTTGATGAAGCCAGAACTGGGTCTCTGATGTGGAAATGTAGCCTTGACACGGACACATCTTAAAAGTGGTGCCGAAGATTACCTGTGAAGAGGATATGCTAGCGAAAGAAAGCTGCACAGTGCTGGACTGCTTCTCATCTGCCAGCTGCATCAGGAGGCATGAGCAGCAGTGGAGTCACTTGCCAAGCCCACAAACGTGACAGGAGTCAGGTCTCTGCAGCAGGCCATTTGCTATCTCAAGAAAATCCTCAGCCAGTGGCCTACAGCTGGATTTGCCATCATCTTTGCTTGACAGCAATAACGTTTGCCTTTCAAAAGCTCTACGGACTTAACAGCTGTTGTGGCAATTGCTGCAAAGATCCAAGCTGAGCTTGCTAGAAACACCAGCCTCCTTACTTCGCTTATTGGTTATATTTGTATGTTATAGCCCTCCAAAATGTACACATCTAGGCTGAGAAAACTCATACTGTCTTTCTATGCCTGTCCACTCCATCTGCTTAGCTGTGCTTGTGGCAGTGCCAAGCATCCAATGTTGGTGGCTTCCCATCTAGAAACTTTGTTGGGACTAGTGCTATGCCTGAGCAATGACAGCTCTTCAGACAGCTTTCAGGGGACTCAAACAGTATAGAGGAGTTTCCCAGGTCATCCAACAGAAGTGGTAGCTTAGGCCACTTGTACTCTCTAAATATCAACCTGTTATGAAATAATGAGATTAAGTTACTGTATGTTAACAAGGTGACATTGGGGTAATATGATTGCCTCTGACCAGGCAACACATTGCTATTTTTTTAATTTTTCTTATTCTTGTATTTTTATTATTTGGTTTAGAAGATGGAAGAAATTTTGTCTATGGAATTTTACGTTTCTGAAGTAGTAGATGAGAATTTTGTCTCTCAATGCACATGAAAATAATTCAGTCCTGACTCATGCAAATGCCAAAGAAAACACAATGGATTTGGAATAAGATACTTCCCCAGCATGACTGCCTCAGAATATTATAGGAGGGAACTCTAGAAAGTAATGAACAGCAGTTATTTCAAATGGTATCTACAAGGCATGGGGTTGTTTAGCTGTAACACAGAGGCATGTGGTCCTCAAGATGAAAAACTGTCACATACTGAAAGTTCTCAGATGAACAGCTCATCTCATGAAAAGCATTTGCTCTCAGATTGGCAAGAGGCTGAGCTTCGGCTCAGATAGTTGCTTGCATGTGTGTTCATCTTGACTGGCTGTAACTTACACATCTCACCTTTTTTTCCATGCAGCCTTTTTCCTTTCACACAAAGTGGTGCTTCCAAGGGTGGGACACATCCAACCCCTTCCCACATGTCAGGCCTTCAGCCTCAGTCATAAGGAAAACATGGGTTCTCCTCGTGGACTCATGCAAGGGGTAACCAGGCTATAATTGGGTCTCCTGAGAGGGTTTAACATGATGAGGAGATGAGGTTTGTGGCTTTGTCCAAGGCAAGGAGCCGAGGGAGGAAACGAAGGGGAACTCAGGAGGAACTCTCCCTAGCTTTCACCTCCTATTCCAAGAAAGGCATAATGATGCATTTTGGAAGAGATACTTGTTTCTATTCCTGCCATTCAAAAGTATTTCATTCCCTGTGTTTGTGTAGTTTCTTTGGCTTCTTTGGCTTCAGTGAAATCACTTTTCTTGCTCAGATTCATAACATTTTTTATAACTGGCCGTGTGAGAGGTCTGGAACGCTGTCCGCCTCTTTGGGAAATAATTACTGTTTGTGTGGTCTGATAAATGCTCCCAGAGGGTTCAACATGAAATAGCCAGGGTCTACAGGAAAGAAAACTATGTGGAAACTCGTGCAGCCCCACTAATCTGCAAGGAACAAAACAAAGTTGTACCCTGGGGTAAGAACCAGTAGCAACTCGCTTAATTGCTACCATGTCAGCGTGTGAAACTACTACCTCCGCACCAGCTAATGCGAACCTGATGCGGTCAGATTTCTGATTAAGACCAGCTAAATATCACTTCAAACAAGCAGATAATCCCCACGACAGATCTGCTGTGCAGCCAGTGCCATGTTTGTTATCTGAGCCTGGTGAGGTGGCCAGTGCTGGGGGACACAGACGCCCAAGGGTAGTCACCTTTAATGTATGATGGGTATAAATAGCGTGGCTGGTGCCTCTGAATCCATGTCCCTCCCTCACCCACCTCACTTATCCTTCCCATAGATGGGAAACTCAGCCGGAGGGTGATGAGAGCAGAAGGCAAAGTCCCTTTGATTAGACCGCAAACAATCCTCTGCATTTCAATCCTGTTTCCTTCCTTCCCCTAAGGTGTGCTTCAACAAGGGCACTTGGTCTCCGAAGTCCAGTAGTCTTCACCAAGACCACATGAGGAGGGACTGCAAATGCACGGGAGGAGACCATGTGCTGATCTGCTACCCCAGATTTGGGCTCAGAAAGTCATAACTCAAAACCCTGCTTTGTTCCAGCTGCACAAGCCCCAGCAGGGCCAGCCAGCCCACCCAGAGGCAGTGATGCCACAGCCAACTTGATGCCTGTCTCATTCATCAGGAGACAACATTCCAATGGTGGCTCTTCCCCAGATCTCTGCCCCAGGCCGGGCCATATAATGGCCTCATGCTCCTTGGCTTGAATTGCAAGAGCAGCTCATGAGCTGCTCCAAGAGCAAAGTCCTGATCCCAGTGCCCTGGCTGCAGTTCTGGAGCACTGCTCCCAGCATGTGCTTATGCTGTGCAACCCTGCAGTGCCTGCCCAGGCACACATGAAGCCTGTGGTAAAGCCAGGAATAAAACTGTTGCCAGAAAGACCTCCTGGCAGTCCTGCACCTGCTGTAATCACTAGATTGCACTTCCTTTGCTTCACCCGTTACACAAGATTTCTTCTTTTGGTATTTTCAGTGGGAGAATCTCCAGTTTCCAGTGGGTTTTAGACATGGTAAATAATAAGGCTGCTGTTTGTTTCTTTTAGGTGTACATGAACACTTTCAGATACAAATTCCTGTTGTCTTTTTTTTTTTAAAGGAATCAAAATTCAAAAGCGTGGAAAGTGTTTTTTTAATGTTTTCAATGTTCCGGTAAAATCCTCCTTCTTGTAATTAAATCCACAGAAAAATCTGCGAGACAGTGACATAATAGCTCCCATCTTACACAGTGCAGTCACTGAAGGGGAGCTGCCACAGGCACTTGGTGGTGCACCAGGTAGCTTTTGGTACATGACAGAAGTGTCCTCATTCATTGCCACTGCAGATGCTATGAAGACATTGGGTAAGGTGCAACAATGTGTTTTCTGTGCATTCTGTGCATTTCTGTTTTATGTGCATTCTGCCTACACTGTATCTTTTAAAGAGAACTATTGTTGTTTTATTTGAAAATACTGCAACTTTCATTATCAGCTTTCATACAAGGAAACTTTGTTTTTGAAGGAAGTACCAGGCAGGTTGGTAGGAGAAAAGGGACAATGAAAGAAGAGAGAGCAGCTGTCTGAGGTTGATCAGAGAAGCTTTAAGTAGGTGAGAGTGACAGTACCCAGTTTTTTCAGGTCTGTCAGAGTCCCCTGTCTGCACCCAAAACAGCACCCCTTGTTTGCATGGCATGTGCAGATAGGGAAGGAGGGATATTTTTCTTCTGTGGCCAGACAACATCCTGAACAACTTGTAGATAACACATGTTGAGGACCACTGTTGTTGCCAGCAGCAGAGGAGCTGGCCCACACTTACAGCTACCCTGCAGATGGTCTCTGAAGGGCAAGGTGGGTTAAACAGCTCATGGAGTATGAATTTGCAAATGTCACAGAATCATGGAATCACATAACGGTTTGGGTTGGAAGGGATCTTAAAGATACTATATTTTCAACTCCTATCATATGCAGGGAACCTTCCACTAGACCAGGTTGCTCCGAGCTCTACCCAACATGGCCCTGATCGCTTTCAAGGATGGGGCATCCACAGCTTCTCTGAACAACCTCTTCTAGTGCCTCACCATTCTTGGTAACCTGTTTCATTGGTAACCTCCTCCACGCCATTCCTCTGAGATCCACTTTCCTCCATCCCATTTCTGCAGCATCTCTATTTGCCCATCCAGGAAACAACATCCTGCTCTGAAACCCTATAATGCACACTGGCTAATCTCACTTACCCAGCAAGATGGTGCCAGTAGCAGAGCAGACATCAAAGGGCAGAATCCCCTGATTTGCACTGTCTAGCCATAAATTAACTGAACTTTACCCCCAGCATCCCATCTCTATGACCTCTGAGGTGCTATATTTACCAGGGCACTCTGTGTGCTAAGTCAATGTGGAAATTGGGTTAGTCATACTTTCCTGGAAGTGTGATCTTGCCCTGCTTGGCTGCAAACCATGAGCTTCCCCAGCGCCACAGGCACTTTCAAAACTGAATGCTTTTCCAGTGGAAAGCCTTCCTGCTCCATTGTGAAGCAGGATTGAAACGATTTGCATTGGGAGCCAGCAGGAATTCAGGTTGAAAAAAAAAAAAAAAAAAGAAAAAAGAAAAGAAAGGGGTGTGCTGAGGTGGCTGTATCAATGTGTTTCACACGGAGGTTTGCTTTCAGCTCAGAAAGGGATCAGTGGTTATGTGAGATAGGAGAGTCCTGCTGAGAAGTCACAGTTGTGGATTGTTCCCTGGGTGAACTGTTGCATCTCTCATGAAAACTGGAGCAGCCCCAACACAAAATGTAATCCTTGATCCTTAACATGTTGTGAGAATGAAAAGAGAAATTATATTGCAAGCAGGCAGTAAACAAGGAGAAAAGTTACCTCTTCCAGGTAAATGAAGCACTAGGATCTCATCAAGACACAATAAATTCAACTCATCTGGAAGACAACATCATCCTGTTTCTTGATATTCCAATTTGATGGGTCTTTCTGAAGTTAAAAGATTAAGTTTTGGAGGAGGCCTGACACTAAGCAGACTCCAAATTGAATTCTCAAAAATGTTGGCAAGTTCATAATCTAGGAAAGATTTTTAACAATTTCTTTAATACCAATTTTATTTAAATTATGGTTTAGAGTCAATTAATTAAAACATCAAAACTAAATTGTATTTCAATTACTTTGATACAGCGCACTAATTTCAAACTTTAAGTAAATTGAAGCACTTCTCTGTCCAAGTCCTATCCAGGAAAGAGTTGTGCCTTGAGGAATTATTGTTTGTTGCTACACAAAGGCTTCACAGAAAGCTCTTGGTGGCCAGAGTTTCTGGATTTACACTGATTCAGTCCTGGTAGCACTGGAATTTCAAAGCTATTTCTGTTGTAAGCCTTGACCATCCTCTGCAGAACTGCAAATGGACCCCATGCTGCCTCCTGCCCTGACATGCTGCATCAACACCTTCTCACCCAAAGGCCAAAACCTGCCAAGACGTCTGAGGCTCAAATGCATCTGTAGCTCTGATTTCATACCTTATTCAATGGTTATCTCTCATAAAGACCAAGAAAAAGGCTCATAAAGCCACGAAATATTTTCAGACAATTAAACTTGCACAGCATAAAAGCCTCATAGCCTTTGTTGTTTTGTACAAGAAAGTGTCTTCTGTAATGCTCTGCTGCCAACCAGCAGATTTTTCTAAAGAATTCATTTCTCTCTTTTCAGGACAACGAACTTCTTAGCAACATCTCCAAGGAGGTCGAAGCAATTCCTCTCTGCCCTGCAGCTCCTTCACAGGAATGGATTGACCATCACTCTAGTGTTACCCCTGAGTGACAGCAGCAGGGACCAGAATACAAGTGAGCTGTGACAAAACCCAAATCAAACAACAAGCTGGAGGAACACCTCATCTCCTCCTTGTGATCAAGGCTTTTGAGTAATGTAGCACTGAACAAGGTTTTCCAGTCCTATGGGGTCAACCTGAAAGAGTAATATCTTCCCTTCTGGGAGTCCCAGGCTGAGCTGGGAGACTGCAACAAGAAACCTTTACGGGCAAGAAGAAACATCCTCACCCAGTTAGTGCCAGTGGAGGAGGCCTGGCTGTTGGCCAAAGAGTGGGGCACCTGGATCCTATCACTAACACAGGCTATGTCAGCTTCACCAGAAAGTTGGGTAAATCTCCAGCAAGGTTAGGCCTGGAAAAATGACAAGATCAGTCAGTGATTCGGTCAGTGAAAGCACAGCTGTGCCCATGGCAGCTACTGGCAATTAAAGGCAGAGAACGAGGGGATGCAGCCCATGAGAATGGTCTCATAAGGGTAATAGAGTATGAATAAAAAAATGTTAGGAATCTGGGGTCTGCTGTCTTCCAGCAACTTCTGGAGCAATCCTTACACTCTTCACAGAAGTGAACAAACTCTAAACAACCAAGAAATCCATGTGGGGATGAGGCTTACAAGCAGTCAGGGCTCAAACCTCCCCTTACACAGACATCTCTTACAGAAAGAGACATAAAGATCTGTCCATCTTCATGTGAAGAAGACCTTGCCTGGCCTGTGAGCAAGGGGACTGAGAAAAAGATGCACTGGAGGGACACTTTCCCTGCAGAGTGAGTCAGGCTCCGACTGGAGATTTAATTTCCTCTGAACTAAAGATGTGTCAGAGCCTGTTGGATGGCAGGTTGTCTGTGAACCTGGAGTAACAAACCGCTGCTGTAAATCTCTGAGCTTACTCTACCTGAACTATGTCTATACTGTTAAATAAACAGGCCAGGGCTCATGAGGCCAAGTTCCACAACGCATCTTATATACACACAGCTGAACTTTCTTTCCACTCAAAAAAGAGTGGCCTTATCCCTTCTGCATATCAGATACTGGACTAAAACCATGCTGGAGAGCAACCAGACAACCTGGATAAGCATGGAAGAGTGGCCAAGCCCAGTGCCAGCCAGCCTAAAATTCTGGTGCCAAAGCACATCCTGCTGTGAACCAGATTTCCAAGGCTGGTCTGGCTGCCACTGATACAGATGAAGCAGTTGCCACTCAAAGTGTTCATCAGCCCTCCATCCCACCCATCTCAGCAGTTCTGCCACAATAGCTGCAGGAATTATTTACCAAGGCCATGTCAGCCAAACCTGTTGCAGTTTGAATGGTTTTGGTAGAAGGTTCTTCAAGCACCTGGGTCAGTCAGAGAGATGGAGATTAAGGACTGATTTTCTGATCAGCTCTGATGCTTGAAGGAGGTGAAATTACCTGAAGCTGAGGAACTCTGGCTGATGTGCAGGCAGGGAATGGTGGCCTCTGTGCACCTTTCACACTGAGCACAAGCCATTCACTGCTCGCTTCAGTTTGCAGCTCAGTGTGACAAAACGTGACAGTGCCAGGGGTCTGCCTGTTCTGGCAGCATTCTACCAGTGAAGAGGGTGGGCCTCCAATCCAGTCTATAAATCCCTGGGAAAAGCAGGAGAAAAAATGCCTCTGTTTTTTTACATTGCAAGGGCACTCATTATAAATCATAGTATATCTGTACATCTTTTTGAGTTCAGGACCCACAACTTCATGAGCTTGGCCACAGCCTCTCCCTGCTACCAACCACTCTGGTTTTCAGTCAAGCTGCACAAATCAGCCTTGCAATAAAAGTCTCTAACACTTCAAGAGCAGCAAAGCACAGGTCTGATACTGCCCATAGCTGGGGGCAAGCTGTCCTCTGGATCTG
Organism: Empidonax traillii; assembly: GCF_003031625.1. Lineage (NCBI taxonomy): Eukaryota > Metazoa > Chordata > Aves > Passeriformes > Tyrannidae > Empidonax > Empidonax traillii. The sequence goes on from NW_020955571.1 coordinate 326,344, forward strand.
TGGAGTCTGCAGAGCCCCAGCTCCTATGTCGGGCATCGTCTCACTCTTTGGCTTGAGTTTTATTTGTGAGAATTAGCCTGGAGGTTGAGAAATTACAAATGGACAGCATTTGTGCAGTAGAACTGGTCAGAAAGAGGATTATGCAAAGCAAGAGGCACTGGAAAATCGAATAAAACGTACTGTCCTGAAAAGTGGGTTGCATAATAAAAATAACAATTAAACAAACAAACAAACAAACAAACAAACAAAAACAACCCAACACTAAAACCAAACTAGTCTGTGGATAGGAGCCTTTACGGTCATTTTCTAACCCTTGCTCACCCAGCCCTCGGGGAGATGTGCAAATACGGGCGATTAAAGGGGAAGCAAGGAGGCTCGCTCTTCCCCAGGAGAGCAAAAGTGCCCGCAGCGGTTTCTCTTGCGGTGGGGTTGCATAGGGCGATGGAGGAGTGGCTGGCGAGGAGAGGTGGCAAGCAAAGAGGGCTAGCTGGCGAAGAAGAGTGGCTGGAAAGGAGGGGTGGCTGGTGAGGAGGGGTGGTGGACAGGAGGGGTGTCTGTGGATGCCGAGGTGCCGTGGCCCCACAGAAGCCCACGCACTGTGCGAGGCACGGCGAGCCGGCGCTTTGGTGCCAGCCAAGAAAACAAATGCCTTCCCGCTGTCTCCTGGAAATGCTTCCACCGCTCCTGCTGGGCTCGTTCATTTCAAAGCCCGTTGACTTTTTGCCCTTTCTAATAGAGCTTAAAATGTTTCTGTTTTCCAGCCTCCCCCCGCCCCGGCCCTCGGCTCGGAGGCACTAATGCCGCAGGTTTGTGAGATGCCAGGGGAGCGTATGGCAAATCAAAAGGATTAGGGGGCGTTTGGTATCTGAGGGGGGCGGTGGACTTAAGATTCTTCCCCACAGCGGCAGCGAAAAGCTATAAACCCACAAATCTTAAAAGGTATCAGCTAAACCCAGCAAAATCCCCTCTGGAGCCTGGCCGCTCCAGCTGCGGGGCTGCCATCCCGCCTTTCCCACCCCGGCCCCTTCCCTTTTTCCGCGAGTTCCCCGTGTCCCCCCGGGCCGCGGGGTGCGGGGAGCGGCGGGGCGGGCGGCGGGAGCGGCTCCCCCGCCGGCGCTGCCCCGGGCCCGGCCCGCAGCTGCCCGCCCTCCCCGGCCGCCCTCCCGCCGCCGGCCGTGTGTGTGTTTAGGAGGTGCCGTTTCCCACAGCTCTGATCTAATGCAGCTGTAATTCAATCTCCGTGTGACCGGCACTCCGCCGGCGCTCTCCCACCCGCCGGCAGGCTCCTCTCTCCCAGGCTGTGTGTGTGTGTTACACATTTACACTGTCAATCTGACGGGCTCCCCTCAAACAACCCCTCTGTATAGATTTACAATGTCAATCAGGCGGGCTGCGGGGGCTGTCGGCGGCAACCGCTGCCCCCCACCCCCCGCCGCCTCCGCTGCCCCCGCAGCACAGTCACCCTATACCTGCCACTCAGCCCCTGCAAAAGGACTTTTGTTTAATGGCATTTGTGTGCGGCCACAAAGAGCAAAGGCAGCTGAGGCAGATAAGGCTGAGAACCTGAAACAGATGTAAAAGAGATCAGATCGAGTTTTCTGCAGATCCTCAGCTCCTGTAGAGATTTATGACCCCTTTTAACCCCATTTTAAATAGGTTAAACCAGGCTTGTTTTATATGGACGAAATGAGACTGGCGCTTGTATAGAAATTTACCCAGAGGAATGGATCAGCCCCCCAGTTTTGGTCTGTTCTTTATCACTAAGCCAACCCCTTTGGCCACTGCATCGCTCATCATTTGAAAACTTTTCTGTGATCTCATTATAACTCACATCCTCCAAAAGATCACAAAGCTTCCAGTTGACCTTTAGCCCCTGAAGAGTCCTAATTTTGTGTTGGCAACTTACAGCTCAACAGGCAAGGCAAGGCAGGCGGACAATAGCAACAGCGGAGGACAGGGAGCACGGCACAACAATAAGCTGTCCTTGGAAGTGCTGGGCTGCGATTGTCATCCCAGACACAATCATGGGAGACTCGGTTGGGATCGTTTTCTTTTGGCAGACAGCTTTGAACTCTGCTCTTCTCTTCCTGCTTCTCTGTTAATTATAAGTCTCTGCTTCTTCCCAATGACAGATGAATCCACCAGGGGCGAGAAAAACCAAAGGGACAAATTCTGCTAAGTTGGTGCTACTGAGCCTCCACTGGCTTACACCAACTTTTTTTCTCCAGATTTACACCAGAGGGACTGAACTGAGAGAAGAATACAGCTTAATAGGTCAGCCAGTAATTTGTACAAAAGGCTCAAATCAGTTTTCTTTGCCGAAGGTTTGGCAAAGCACCATTATACTCACTACAGATAGCAGTTGAGCTGTACTGCTCACTTACTGCTGCAAAAGAGCCTTCCTCCTCTTCTTCCTCCTCTTCTGGCAGATGCCAACAGAGCCAATTTCTAGAAGATCATGGGAGTAATTTTTTGAGAGCTACACCAGAATTAGAGCCCCCAGTGAGATCTATTCTGCATGTCACATTCTCAGGCTGGGACACAAGCTGAGCTGGGGCAGGGCAGTGCCAGTCCCTGGGCTGTATTTTGGAAATCACCAGCCAGAACTGCTGGACTGAACCTTCGACTGGTGCCCTCCAGCTCCCACGTAGCCCAATGGAAGTGGTGGAGGCTCTACAGCCCCCTTACAACTCCAACACCATTGCCTTTAACTGTGAGGTGACTGCATGATTTTGTTTAAACAAGTGTCAAAATTTCACTGATATCAGGAGGGTTTTTTTCAAAAGTGTTTTTCCCGCTGTTCTCCTAAAATATAGACTCAAAACAAAGCAGCCCTAGAAACAGTACCATAAGAAGATCCATGTCAATTGTTTTCATTTCATGGGTATTAGTGACTCATCACAATTTTCTCATGCGATGAGCTTTTGAAGCCCACTATAAGAGGTGAAACATATTTCATTTCTGTCATACAGGGCTTCTTTTGAACCCTGCATTTTCTCTGGTCGGGGATGGAGGTAAAATAGGAAAGTCGTCTAACAGTAAAACAAAGAGTGTTCCAATTTATGGCTGTGCCTCCACTCTCCCACGCATGCACCTGTGTCCCCAAGCCTCTAACAACAGCATCAGAACTAAATAAAGCTTTGCTGTGCTCAAAGGAAAATAAGAAATGTGACCATCCAGCCTGGGAAGGAGAGAGAGAAAATTTCTAACTGTGGCTTATGTCTTGAATCGGTATTCATCAGGCACGTGGTACAGGAAAGGGCTCCAAACAAGAAGAAAAAAAAAAAAAAAAAAAAAAAAAAAAAAAAAAAAAAAAAAAAGAAGACATGGATAAAAAATAGACATGTCATAAAATAGAAATTGAAGTCTAAATTTTCCCACTTTTGGGATGGTATTTACTGCTGAACTCCCACCCATCCCCCATCTCACACTTGTGCAAATGACCACAGATGTCAGCTTTTCCCCCCACAATTTGCACACACATGAGAAAATTCAGCTTGCACCGAGAAGGCAGAAAATCAAGTGTTTGCCACAGCTGCCATTGTTGTGGGTTCGTGTCCATCAAACACCCAGGGCTGGGGAGAGGATGTTCCACGCACGGGCAGCTGCTCCCAGAGAGGCAGCGTAGCCACCTCAAAGCCCCACGTCTGGCAGCTGCTCTGGGGCTGGGACTCAGCCCAAGTCCCGGCCTCTCCTGTCCCCGTGTTGCTTGGAGAGCCAAAGTGCCTCTGGCTTTGGGAGACAACTTTTTGCTTCTTCAGTGGGAGGCAAGTAGAGTTTACCTTAACTTCTACCCTTGCAATCTCTGCCTCAGCCAGCAAATTAACTCCATCACCCTAAGTCCACTAACTGAGCTGAGAGAGTTGGTTTTTAAAGGCAAAATAAAAAGCCTATAAAAAGGTTAAAAGCCCCATATAATTATCTTATTTTATTTTCAGTCCCGTGGTATTAATTAAATAAAAAAATAAAATAACCCAACATTGCCCAGCTTGAGAATTTGATTCCTTCTGCCTGATATGGGGACGCATATGAATCTCTCTTGAGAAAGGTCTCCAGAGTCCTTAATCACCATTTAGGGGCCCTGCTCTTTGAAGGGCCACAGAGGAACAAAGTGGTTTGGGGATTAGCGAATGGCTTTTATTTCTTCCCTAATGATGAGCAAAGTGCAACGAATGCCTAGGGCACATGATAAATTGAGGCAGAAAATGTTGCGCGAGTGCCCTTTGCTAAGCTAGAGGATCAGTGTCAACAATATAAAAAAAATGCCTCTGTTTGCTCGTAAGAAATAGCGTTTGAATCGTTAAACAGTCGAGACGGTATTGGCCACATTTAACCGCCTTGTACCTGCAGCCCCTTTGCAAACAACCCCTTTGAAGTGACTTCAAAGAGTCTGTGCACATAAGGAGAGGCTGCAGTATCGGTCACTCCATTGGGTACTCATGGGACTGTGGAGCAGAGCACAACTGTGAGGAGCTGATGCTGCCCAACAGCCTCATTCAGGGTTGGCAGTGAAAAGGAAGGCCATCCAAGAGTCCCTTACTCCAAAGAAGAGAAAGAAGAAAATACAGTGTGTTCCCTTTGACACCCTCCCACAAGCTACTTGGGGCTGGGGTTCTGGGGTTTCCTTCAGCCATGGGAAAAATCAAACAAACATACAAACAAATAGAAACACACACACACACACACACATACACAAGACAAAAAACCCCAAACCAACCAACCAACCAACCAAACACACACACACACACACACACACACACACACACACCAAACAAAAAAAAACAAACCAAGAAAAAACCAAACTAAACAAAACAAAACCAAAAAATCAAGATTAAGTAGAGTCATAGTGCTCTGTAGCATGTTTCTGAAAGCATCTGTGGTGAGGGTGAGGAATTCAGGATGGAGCCAATGTCCCCAGAAGTCACTGGAGACACTCCCTGTGTCTGGAGACTGTCAGGCTTGAGTCAAAGTTAGTAGGCAGCACGAGTCTGCCTAATGGCAAAAAGCTCTGCTGGCAAAAAGATGCAGATCAGAAGCTGACTTGACAAAAAACAACTGAATCTGCTAAACAGACAGTAATATTTTTCCTTTTGTAAGGCTGAGATACAGCTCTATCTCAGAGTGCAGGCAGGAATTAACTGACCCAATGATATGTATGGCAGGATTTATGGAAGCACCTTTTCTTCTTTCCTTCTTTATATAGACAATTTTCCCCTTTTTGCACAAACTCCCTATGAGTCACCAAATTCAGGCAGTCTGTGCTGTCCAGATAGATGAGATGGCATCGTGATGCTACACCTTACTGTTTTTCATAACTTGGAGGAACAACATGAGTTCCTTGGGTAGATCTGGAGCTTAGATGACCTTCTTCAGAAAACAGTGAGATATGGACAGGAGGGTAATTTTATGTGACCATTTTATCTCCCTGTTGATTAGAGAGGAAACCTACAAAGATCAGATGTTCAAAATGCCCTGTTTTTATGTCTTGGGTTATATGTTTCAGTGATATATGAGGTCCTTCTCCTACTTATTATGGTCATCTATAAGGTTCAAAAGCACTTTCTGAGGAAAGACAGAATATAGATACTACATGCATGTACTACTACATGATTTCATTCTGCAAGGTAGTTTTAGTAAGCGACCTTCACCAGAGATGTGTAAATGTTCTTCCTTTTTTAAAAGTCAAACATCAGTTTTTACGTTCAGAGGATTTCATAAGGAACTTGGGGAGGATGAGGAATCCAGCAAGACCCTCAGGATTTCTGAGATAATTAATATTTTTAAATGATGAAACAACATGAATAAGAATGCGAACCGTTTATCTCCATGGATGCAAATAAATTACCTGCTACTACAGAAAAGCAACTTGGTTAGCACCTCTAGATACTTGTAAGGAATGAAAATAGTAATGATAGAACAAGTGCTCCCCAATTAGCAATTGGCAGAGAATGAAAATATGATGTAATGGAGAATGAAGAGTAGCAATGTGTTTTACTGCACATTACTTGAAAATATAAAATAAATGCTGAGATAGCATTATTGTCTTCATTTAAATATCTATACTGTGCAGGTGACATAAACGGATAAAGTGGGAAAATTACCAAGGAATTTTACATATAAGGAGCTGGAAAGCTTGTGCTTGCCTCTCTTGCGTGAAACTAAACAAATGTGGGAGCAGTAGCTCATTGTTAAGATTGGAATTGGAAGCAAGTAGTTCGACTAAGCCAAGGAAGTGCAGAGATCAGGAAAACATTGTGGTCAAGCAAGCAATGTAAGGATGGATGCTATATAGACCTCCAAAGATGCTGAGGAGAGAAATTCAGGAGCTGGGTTTTACACATGCCAAGAATGTAACATGGCCAGCTTTTACATCTGTGGGAAGGAAAAGTGGACACATGTATTAGTGGTTCAAAAAGGCTTCTAGAAAAAAACACAAGTGGGTTTAGAAAAGGGTTCAGGCAAACTGCGATGACTGGAGGCAGTGGAGCGAGGAAGCAGGAAGGTGAAAAGCTTTGTGGTGAAAAGCAGTGCCACACCTTATGAAACCCTTAGATTATAGGAGGGCTAGGAATGGAGACTTGATTCCCATGCACCAATGCTATCATGGTCACCTCACAGGCCAAAAAAAGTAAATGTTGCCCTTAACAGGAGCAAACTGGAGGATACCTGCCTCTGCCTCAGATGTAAGAACGATGCTAAGCTAGAGACAGCTTTGGCTTTGGAGCGAGTCTTAGGAAAAGGAATCCTTCTGCAAGACAAGAGTTAATCCTGGAAGCATGTTTGTGATCCTGGAAACTACAAACACATTGTGAACTGACAGAAAAGCTAAACACGCAAAGAGATCCATAAAAAAAGCAAAATCAGTCATAGTTAAGTGGAGACGGGGGTGAGGGCAATAGGTTCAGTGTATCTAAGTGAAGATGCAAATGATTAGGATGAGCAATAAGCAGAAGGCCTTCCAAGTATAAACAATATGGGAAAAGAGAACTCTGGGAAAGCTGTATAAATAAGCAGCAGTGACTTTAAAAGATAGTTAGAGGAGGAAAAATAAATCTTGAATAGAATCCTTCAGAGAGTGCTCAACAGCAGCACCGTCATGTGGCACCAATGTTCAGAGAAATACATGCTGCCTCCCCTGCACACCCCCCTCTGCCAACACTGTCTGATGAGCAGGGCCATACACTGGCACCCCTGTAGAGCACACTAAGGTTTGGACCTCGTTTGTGCAGGTGCTGGAGGCTGTGTGAGCTCTTGAGGAAAACCCTATATTTTATTAATATTTTGAAAAGTGTTTTATACTGAGTTGGTGAACAGGTTAATAGACCACAAGCTAGGATATGAGACTTTAATCGATCAGCTACCAGTATGTCATAGACAATTTTTCAGCCCTCCCAGTCATGATATTTTATATATTTACATTAGAAAACCTGAGGAGAAAATCTTGATCATTTTAATCTTCTTACAACCTGAATTGCTGCAGAGCAGAGAAAGAAAAAAAAAACAAACAAACAAACAAACCAGCAACCAAAAAAACCCAAATATGCTTTTTCATTATTTCATTTTGGGAGAAAATCAGATACCACATGGTCATAAAGCCCTGAATTGAGAATGATAACAAGTCCCCTTTCCCAAAGATCTTACAATGTGGAAAGGATAAAAAAAAAAATGGGTTTGTGTGTAGAGGGGATAAATGGTCTTTTCATATGCAGAAATGCTTTATTTTTTCATGAGTCATAGTGGGTTTGAGTAAGTCCTTTAAAATGCCTCACATTTTGGCTCTAGACACAGAAAGCCTCTGCCAGAAGTCGAGTTTCTTAAAGCCACTTGAAGGATCTGCATGAGCTAGGTTAACTCAGAGCTGCTTCCACCACTGCAGACCCCACCCCAGTCACTGATTGTGGCACTGCTGGTGACCAACAACATCATGGGAGCTTCAACATGAGCACTTAAGCCAACTCAGATCACACCAAAGTGATGTGCCCATCTGTGAAGGAGGAGACTAATTGATGCTAGCAACCAGTTTTGGGGTATTTGAGTGGGTTTTTTCCTTAATGTTGTGTATTTGCCTAGAAAACCTCCATAGGGAGGGTGAAGATGGCTCCTGTCAGGGAGGTCTTTCATCCCAGTGCTTGAACAGGATCTCTTCAGGATGCTCACACTTAATTCACAGACTCACAGAATCAAAGAATATGCCAAGTTGGAAGGGACTCACAAGAATCATCGAGTACAATTCCTTGCCCTGCACAGGACCATCGCCTAGAGTCACACCATGTGCCTGAGAGTATCATCCAAATGCTTCTTTAAGTCTGTCAGGCTTGGTGCTGTGATCACTTCCCTGGGCAGCATGTTCCAGCATCCAGCCATCCTCTGAGTGAAGAACCTTTTTCTAATATCCAACCTAAACCTCCTCTGACAAAGCTTCATGGTATTCCCTCAGGTCCTGTCACTGGTCACTGCAAAGAAGAGATCAATGTCAGTCTCTCCTCTTCCCCTCATGAGGAAGTTGTAGACTGCAGTGAGGTCTCTCCTCACTCTCCTCTTCTCCAGGCTGAACAGACTAAGTGACCTCAGCTGTTCCTCGTATGGCTTCCCCTCAAGGCCCTTCCCCATCTCCATTGCCCTCCTTTGGACACTCTCCAATAGCTTATTATCTTTCTTACATTTCAGTGCCCAGAACTGCCACAATATTCAAGGTGAGGCTGCCCCAGTGCAGAGCAGGGAGGAACAATCCCCTCCCTCGACCAGCTGGTGATGCTTTGCCTGATGCCCCCCCCCAGACAGGGTTGTCCCTCCTGGCTGCCAGGGCACTGCTGACTCATATTCAACTCGACTAGGGCCTTTCCATGGCACTACTTTCCAGCATGTCATTCCCCAGGCTGTATGAACATCCAGGGTTGCCTCATCCCAGGTGCAGAATCCGGCACTTTCCCTTGTTGAACTTAATATGGTTGATGATTGCACAGCCCTCTAATTTGTCAAGTTCTCTCTGCAGGGTCTCCCTGCCTTCAAGGAAGTCAACAGCTCTTCCTAGTTTTGTGCCATCTACAAACTTGCTTAGTATCCCTTCCAGTTCCGTGCCCAAGTCATTTATGAAGACGTTGTGAAGAGCACAGGCCTAAGACGGTGCCCTGTGGAACCCCACTAGTGACAGGTCACCAGTCTGATGTCACCCCATTCACTGTTACCCTCTGTGCTTGACCCCTGAGCCAATTGCTCACCCATGGCATGATGTGTTTATCCAGCTGTGCTGGACATTTTGTCCAGAAGGATTCTGTGAGAGACAGTATTGAAAGTTTACTTAAATCCAAGAAGATTACATCAACTGGTTTCCCTTGATCAGATAGGTGGGTTACCTTGCCATAAAAGAAAAGCCAGTTTAGTCAGCAGGACTTTCCTCTCATGAAGTCATGCTGTGACCGATGACAACATTGTCTTTTAGGTGTTTTCCAATACCTCCCAGAATAATGTTCTCCATAACTTTTGCAGGCACTGAAGTGAGACTGACAGATCTGCAGTTTCCAGGGTCCTCTTTCTTGCCCTTCTTGAAAATTGGACAATGTCTGCCAGCTGGGAAAGTCCCAGTCCGCTGGGACCTCTCTGGATTCCCAAGACCGCTCAAAAATCATCGAGAAGGGTTGCACAGTGACATCAGCTAGCTCTTTGAGGATTCTTGGATTAATCCCATGAGGCCCCATAGGTTTGTAGGGATCCAGCTGAAGCAGCAGATCACACACAATCTCAGGGTTTGTGCTGTTCCACGTTTTCATAGCTTTTTCCATTCCTTTTACCTAAGCCTGAAAGCTTTCAATTGTTTCCTCAGTGTTTCAGGATTGGAAAAAGCTCAGGTCCCTGGGTGGGGATATCCTCTGGGCCATGGCATTGTTGTGCTGTCCCACTGCCAGTGTTTTTTAGGACACTGGCAGGTCTGCCCAGAGCTGTGCCAATGCTGCTGTCAGGGGTGTACATGGCCAAATCCAGTCTGAGGGGTGTGGGGGCATGAAGGAAAACAGAAGTGATGGGAGGCTTTGTAGCCCTCCTGGATGAGTTTTCACCAAACAAAATTATTTCCCCATCTGTCTCCCTGGGAGAGGCAGGGGAAAGACGTGGAAGAGCCTCCAGGAGCATGGATATCTGCTTTAGCTTGTGTAACAGGGTTTCTGAATCACATCTTCACCTTTTATCACTATGAGCTATAACAAAGACATGGAAAATGCCCCACAGAAAACCTGCTCTGAGTGGCTTTCCATCTGTAACTGGAGTTGCTCTGAATTGTTCTGGGGAGATGGAGGGATTTTCAAGCAGAAACTTTGGAAGACAGCAGTTTGGATGATGAAAATAATTCTGTTACCCGTGGAAGGGCTTTTAACCTCCCCTTTGGCCTGTTTGGCCTCTTCCAGCGCTGAATAAGAGTCATTAAAGCTTCTGACAGTTTGCTGTAAGGCAGGCCTAATGCTGAAGCAAGGTTATCCCTGAGGATTTTATTGAATTATATATTAAAATAAATGATACAGTCAGTATCATGGGCCGACATTACCTGTTTGATACAATAAGCTTTGTCCCATCTCTTTGCCTTCCAGTGCACTTTGAATATGTCTAATGAGAGATTCCCACCACAGAAATGACCAGGAGAGGCTGTCCTGTTGCTCAGACAACTTTTCTCTCATCACAGGCACGGGGCTATGGCTGGATTTGTGCCTGACATCTTAGTGCTATGCCTACCACATATTCACATCTATTAATGAGCCTTTCTCCTATTCTGAATGTTACTTGTCACATGAGGAAGGTGAATCTGCTATAAGGTGAGTCACGAAGCAGTCAAGACCAAGCAGAAAAAGCCACAGAGACTTCCTTAACAAGCAACAGCCGCAGGATGCAGCCAACAGAAGACAGTCTTCAGCCAAGACACCAGTCAGATCTGAATTTGTCTCTTTTTATCTCACTACAGTGCTCCACAGCCATGACACCACCTAATTTAGCTAAGTCCATTGTTACCCTGCCATTACTCACTGGCAAGGAGCTGCAGGTACCCTGAGGACTCATACGGAAACCTCTGAGGGTATTTTTTTGCTCCATTCAATCAAACCAATTTTCTGCCAGGCCAACATGCACGTGACGCATTTAAAACACCTTTGACCTGCATGCCCCAAGAGGACAGCTCCTGAGTTTATAAAGATGTGGCACAGACGAATCCTGTTGGTATTTAATTGCCAGCATCCTCTGTAATAGGTACCACAGTTACCCTTCCCATCTGTCAGGCTAACCCCAAAACAAGCACAAGGGTTGCTCATCCCCTGGGGCACCCTGCGAGGAAAAGTCCAACCCAAGGAAGCAAACTGCAGTTCAAAATGGTGGCTCCTGCGATCACGATGGATAAGGAGCACTGCCCAATCTGCCTCCCCTGGAAAAGAAATTGCTCAGCCTCCAGACCTGTCATCAGGGTTAGATAAGGCTCTAAATCAACTATTTCAGAAAATGCAAATGTCTAAAAGAATCTGGAGAACAGACTTGCCAAAAATGTGAGAAGAAGGAAAGCAGTAGTGAGTCCAGGACATCAGCAGAGTTAGGAATAACCCTGCATGCCCTGGGCATCTGATGGATCCTCAGCAGCACATGACCAGACACATTTATTTAAAGGAAACACATCTAAAGCAAGACCATCACTGTGCCTTTTATTTAACTCCAGTGAACAGATCCAGATTTCCTTCTACAAAAGCTCAAGGATATCTGTTGTCCTTTACAAAGAAAGTAACAGTAGCTACTATATGACCTTTCTTCTGAGAGCAATGTGTACTTCCCACATACGTCTTTATGTTTCCCCCAGCCTGCATGTGGGTACAGCTGTGAGAGAGCAAGGGGAGGAAACAGACAGCCAGGAGAGACCATGAAGGGCAGGGCAGGACCAAGAGAAATCTTCACCTTATTTGATGCTAACATCACTTCTCTTATCTGCCTTAGCAGCCATAGCTCATTTTCAATCCCTAAACATCTCCTTCGAATTAGGGAAGAAACCATCAGCCAAAGCTTGAGGTAAAAACCAGCAGGCAGATTTCAGTTTCTGTTAGTTCGTGGTGGTAGTGGTGATGGTGACAGTGGCCATGGTGGTGTGGTGGCCATAGTGGCCGTGGTGCAGGGTTGCCAGAGTTTGGGTACAGTGAGATCCTGCCAGAGCAGAGCTGGCACAAATGTCAAAGCTGAAGCCAAGAAGGGTGACAGGAAATGATGAAGCAAACAGCAAAGCCTCTTCGATCGCTGGTCTCCCCTGCTGTGGTTGAGAGGTAGCAGTAGGAGTCATTTTGGTGTCTGTAGAAGGGAAAAGCAAAAGGCAGGCAGGTGAGGAGAGGATCAGCCACATCACGGAGCGGGCAGGAGAAAGGGACTCTGTGTGAGCCAGGTGACTGCTGATTTTTTCCGTACTTTCTCCCAGCTCTTGGCACAGCCAAGAGAAATCCTTCTTCAGATCCTGCAAGTTGACATACCAATCAAGCTCTTTTCCATCCATCTGTTAATGTGCACAATTAAAAGTTTCAGAAAGATATAGTTAAATTTGATGTAAACCACAGAGTCATATTTCTAAAAACCTCCCACAAAGCCTTTTAAACCTAACCTAAACTTAACATTGCTAACTCTTCTGACATGTTTCTTGATAATGTCTTGTGATAATGGGTGTTTTTCCTAAAACCTCAGCTCCCAAATGGAAATCATTACGCAAGAATCTCAGTTTTCATTAAAAAGTAGATTTCTATCCCTCAGGGCCATGAAAGAAAGCTCAAAGCTGTGATTCAGGAAAATCATACTGGCTTAGAAAACAAAAGACAAGCCAGAAGAAGCCCAAGGACAACTCCCATGCCCATAGCTCAACATAGTCTCTGCTCTGGGACAGCTGGGTCAGTCACTGCAATGACTCCGCTCTCAGGCAAACTGCCCTGTGCCACCAGGCACTGCAAAATACGGGTGCATAAACTTTTGTTTAGTAGTTGGGAGACTGGACACCTTCACTATGCTTTATTTTGGAGAGCACAAAGGCAGAAAGAGATTCACCAATAAATGTGCATGTAAGGGCATGTAGGTACATACCCAAGTTAAATATCAGGCTTGCTGGTGTAGACACAGTCATACCTATGTAAAACCCAGACAAATTCATCAGCCTTACAAGTGCCCCACAACAGAGATTATTCAGTTACAATGAGGCTACTAAAATAATCCAAATAGTACAAAAAGATTCTTAGTTTTCTGATCACACTATTGAGAAAAAAATTTACACAGCAAAAAATGACAAGTGCTCACATTTCCTCTCCTGAATTTTCTAACTAAACTCCTCCAAGTACAAAAAAGGAGACAAAAAGAAGCAATTTAATCCTCATCCTAATACGGAAAGGATACATTCAAAAGGAGCAGGAAGAAGAGAACTTGAAGCTTTAGCTTGGCATTTCTGTCAGTCTTATATATATACATTTCACTTAGGTGCATGCTTGAGCTGTTATATTTTAATTTTGATAACATAAACAGCTGATTTTCCATAGAGAAAGAGCTGGTTGTTCCCAGCAATGAATGCTTTTATGATTCCTTTCTGCCAGTGAAGGGCAGAGTTTTTCAGAGCAAGTAGATCACTGGCTTTGCTGCTCAGATGCAGTGAAACTCTGAGGTAGGTGCTGCACTACTGCCCTGCTCCTGTGTTCTTCCAGACTGAAACAAACTGCTATAGAAAAGGAGCAGGGAAAGAAATTTTGGATTGACCTTTGAAACAGCACTGCAGAAATCCAGCCGTCTCATGAACGAGCGTCAGACACAGCAGCATTAGTAAGTCCTGCATCGAGGGGTTCAGTCCAAAGGTTTGCTTAGAGGGCAAATTGCTGGTGTAAAGGTTTTTAAAGCTCAGCTCACATATGCACACACCCTGCTCAGCAAAATATATTCTGAGCTTTTTCTCTTAACACTTCTCACTTTCTAACTAAGATAATTGAATGACTCAGTGAACATGGCTGGCATTAAAATATTGGGGGAGGGAAAAGCAGAGGTAGCAAGTTCTAAATCCTCTGCCAAATCCCCTTTTCATAATTTATAGTCTGTCACCAGTTTATCACCAAGAACTGTCCCTCTTTTTCTCATTCTCCAGGCTTCTTTCCCAGTGGACAGTCCATGCCAGCTGTCTCGGCAGCAGGAACGTCCTTTTTTTCCCAAGCTTCGACCTGTGGGAAAATCTTCATTGGCCAGTAATTGATTCCACCCTGCCAGCTCCATTACTTTAGTCTACAGTCAAACTGCCAGCAAGCTGGAGACAGGCAGCCTCAGCCCTCCCCTGCTCCTGCTATTGAACCCGCTCCTGCCCGGGCCGTTAGCTACCGGGGCTCTGAGCTGATGTGTCAGCCCGCCCTGCAATTAGCACTAATCTGAAAATTGGCCTTTGCTAGCAAAGCCAAGCACCTGACAGCTAATTGTTGATGTCAGATTGATGTGCATTTAATATGGAAAGGTTATTTATCAAAGGGTACTTTTTTTCTGTTGGTCTTGGTTTGTCCCTGGATTGCCACAGGCGCTTACAGCCAACAAACCAATAAAGATCTTATACTTCATTTAACTTAAGGACCCTTCTAAATACTCTTTTCAAACTCTCAGTATAAGGCAGTGCAGTACTCATCTATTTATATTGTTTATAAAGAAATCACTGCTAACCAAGCAGTTATTGTTTTTATTCTCTTTTTCTGGAATCAAAATATTGGGGGGCGAAGAGAGGTTGATAACAGAATAGCAATGGCCAGCCAGGCCTGGGATTAAAAATGAAGTTTTGACTCATCCCCTGCCTTTCTTTACGCCAGGCTACTGCAGTGTTTACAGTATTACCTATGATTTGCCTGACTGGGGAAAAATACAGGTCCTGTTGATTTTAACACAGTTTTTGCAACTTATGACAACAGAGCAGGGAATTCCCTGGTGGTTCCATGGAGACAGAAGGACACAACCCTTCAAGTCCTCATCCTGGAATCAGATGGCAGAAGGTGAAGCCTCGTGCACATGGAAACCCCCTCACACTGCAGTGAAGTTGGCTGACATCTATCCAAAAATGGGTTCTCTTGATGATGAAGGCTCTAGCTAAATGTTTTCCAAGAGTGTAGGGCAATTGCTAGACTGAAAACAGGTTGCAATACAAGCATTACTATTGGGAGCATCTTCCTTATGCTGCACAGGTCGCCATCTAGCACCTCCCTAAAGAGTTTACAAAAGCAAATCCACCAGACATTTAAACAGAATCACGTTTGTTCAGACTGGACACACACATTTTTAGGTTGTGCTAAAGGCCTGTAAAAAACTAATAGGGTTTTGCAATTGCTTACAGGAAATGAATATAACCTATTGAGCTTTGTAGGTCAGCAAGGATACTAGGGGTGCACGTAAAACTCTGGCATATAACCTACAGTAAGAAAAAAAGAGAGGACAGTCTCCAGCATGGAAAGCTATGAGAAGTGGTAGATCAGATGGGACACAAACACAACAACTGCTTGATACAAATCATATCCTGACAGGGAAATGAAACGTACCAGTGTGAGTTGTGTGAAGCAATTGCTCATACTCACTCCACAGGTGAAGGAAAACGTTCATATATATTGAACATATCTCCTTTTTGAATGAAGGTGGTCAAGTGCATCACTGAGTATTCCAGTCTCTGAACACTGGCTTTTAAATACAAAAGTATGTAATCTATATTCTTCCACTAACCTCACACCACAAAAATTAAAGTGAAAAATACCCTACCATGCAAGATGTAGAGAAGAATTTTCACTGCAAAAAAAAAAAAAAAAGTTCAGAAGAAAATATTAATTAATTAACATTTCATAATTAATTAGGCATTACCTGGATAACAACATCTGTGCATTACTTTAATTGTAATTTTTTTCCTCTGCAGTGAGGTGTTTAATAATTTGACCCCAAAAATTTGGAGGTGAATGAAAAACACAGAGAAATGAATGGAGCAATATCAGCTGAAAAATTGGAGGCACCCACCTTACTGGGGCTGGGTTTTAGGGCCGGCAGGACCTGCTCTCAGCACCCAGCACCCAGCAGAGCTGATGGCAAATTGCACATCCTGGAGGTCCCCACATGCATGGACAATACACAAAACTTTCACCACTGGAAGGGCTGTCACTTTGCCAGGCCCGCTGAGACCAGAAATCATGCCACTGGCTCTGACGAGCCCTGGACATCATGATTCTCTCAGGCAGAAACTCCAGGCCATGGTGGATTTAGGAAGAGCAGCTCCTGCCCAGGGCTGTGGGGCTCAGTGGCAGAATGTGCTTAGGGCAAGGGGTCACTGGCAAAGGCTGGGTGCATCCTGCATGCATCCGCCATGGCATTGTCCTCCCACTGGATAAGCACCTATTCCAGACACAAAACTCCTCCCCTGGTATCCTTGCAGCCAGCATGTAAGCTAAGCAAATGCTTCATTTTAAATCCATGCTTCAGCCCTCTGGGTTGGTCCTCAGTCAGGATTTAAAGACGTGTTGGAAAGTTTTGGCAGCACTGCCTTCAACTTGGCCAACAAGGAGATGTTGAAAGCTACGCGACTGCAACCACACTGGAGTTCTGAAATGTGTTAATTAAGACATTCTGTTACCAACCCTTTCCTTCCTACGCAAGACAAAACCCACCGAGTGCAAAACGTGCCTGAAATGATTCGTATGTTTTAATGCTTTCCTGAATATGGATCAATTTTAACACTTTTTATAATGCTTGTATCCTAGCCAAGACAAAGCCAATGACTCCAGTCTGACTCAAGCACACATTTAACACCCTCTGCTGAATAGGTCCTAGAAGAGAAGAGAGTTCAAGAAGTCAGGGCAGGATAGCAGGGTAGGGTAGATATTTGTCTGAGCTGTCCTTAAAGATTTTCAGTAACAAGAGCTGCACAAGTTCCCTCAGGCAATTTACCCTGCTCCTTCAGTTTCCTTACTGATAGAAATCATTTTATGAAGTCTAATGCAGTGCTCTCCTACTGCAATTTAAACAATCGCTTTTCTTTCCTGTCTTCCATGGACACAGAGAACACTGCTCCCCACAGCTGACACATACATACTTGAAGCCCTTGTAGTATTTTCATTAGTCCAAACAATGATGATTTGTCAAGGTTTCCACAGAAATGTACCCCAGGACACTCCATACTGTTTTTCTCCGCATTCTCAACAACTGACCTATTTGCAGGACTGAAAATGGAACTGGAACTGTTGCCTCAGTGGAGGCCCCACAAGTGTGAGTCAGAGTGGAAGGATGAGGTTGTAGGTCCTACCAAGCCACTCTCCTATTACATGTCCCAGTAGGACACCTGCCTTCCCCACCACAGTATGACTGAATCGTCACCCTCTGCAGTGCCATTTTTGAAGAACTGTTTCCTCTCACTTGATCACATCATAAGTCAGGAGAGGCACTGGGCCCAGGTGCTTCTCCACCACTCCTCTGTAGCACTGACAGTTTGGGGAAGATTCATTCAAATCTTGCTATTCCCAGGGGGCAGGCTCATCTCAGCAATCCTTCCTCAATCCAGATATCTCTCCACACATCATCTCCCACCATGGGGCCCTCCCTCTACCCTGAAATAATGAAATTCCCACCCAGACTTCCCCCTGACTCCACAGCACTCTCCCTCCTAGCAGATCAGGATGGAGCCGACATAAATTATGCACGTGTAGTGTGACACACCCACTAAGCTGCCCTGCCTGTGGACAAGCATCCCTGGTTCCATGGAGAGGCTGTTTGGTAAGGGCCAGTTTCATGAGGGCATCGATCCCTCCACTGATGCCAGGGCAGAAGCACCGTCTTGAACATCATCCTCCTTCAGAGCTGAGGGACAACCTCAAGAACTGAGGTGCACATGCCAAGAAGAGACGGCAGAGCTCAATTCCATTCCCCTCACCTTTGAATACAAGGAAGCCAAGTGCCTTGCTCTCTGCACTCTCACTGCTTGCTTGAGAAACTTGGGCACCTCTGAGGTAACTAGAGGTGAGTCTCTCTCTAATTATTCCACGGCAAGCCCCAAAGGATGGCTGTGGTGATAGAATGTCCTAGTATCATTCTTTGGACACCCATCAGCGCACATCCTGGCATGGAGCAGAAGAGCTGGTAGTTAAGCAAGAGTTTCAGGGGGGAAAAAAATGGGGTGGGGGTGGGGATTTTCATTACATAAAGTTTTCTCTTACTTAAGCATTAATATCACTAGATAATACATATCCCTGTAATCTGGAACAAGGGTTTACTTCTTAGGATATAAAAGCTTCTTTCTATCAAACTGGAACATATGTGTGTCTTGATCAGCTTGTATCTTGAGTTACTTAAAAAAGAAGGTAAATAATGCAATTTTAGCAATAGCTAAAATGAGGAAAAGATCTCAGCATGTCCAACCAAAACAATGACCTGATGCAGGACTCCAGTCTATCAGGTAATGCTCAAGGGAACATTTTAAATAAGGAAAAAAGAGTGGAAGTGGGAAAAAAAATATCATCATTGTATTCTTATGCAGTAATGTTCCTCCACTAGCATTAACAGCTTATCTCGCCATCTAAGCAATTCTCGATAACAGACTGGGTTTTATGTTGAGTACAGGCTGTACCAAGTCACTAAAACCCTTCTATTGTTAAAGATTATGTAAAATGGTCAATCAAAGTGTCACTTCTTCCTGCCCATCCCCCAGGCTGCTGTGTTGCAAGAGTTCCTTATAAAAGCCAAGTGTGATGGGGGAACGGAACGTTGAGAGGTAGAAAATGGCCCATTGCAGAGCTGGCAGGTGCATGGGACATCCCACCACCACAGAGGGCTGTACCACAACATCACCTAAGCAAAGAGAGGAAAATACCCAAATAACACGTGTTTAGTGAATTTGTTCTTAAAAAAAAAAAATTTTGTGTTTAGCAGCTTGTGCACCAGCAGAGTCATTGCCTTGGCCAGCAGGACAAGTCCCAGCACAACACAGATGTGGAAGATGAAGCCAGAATAGGCTCGGGAGAAGTGAACTTTTCTAGCATTTCAACTGAGATTTCTAGATATCCACACTATATCTATGGTTTAGAAATAAGCCATATCAGATCAAAACAATGAAAAAACCAGGGAATTTGATGAGTGAATTCAAAAAGCTGCTTGTTTTGGTAGTGGTGATGGGTTGGGTTTTTTCCCCCACGCAGATTTTCATACCTAATCTAGTACAATTTTGAAGGTGCTTTCTGAGAAGGCCTAAACTGGTAAAAGATGACAGTTCAGTGCTCAGTGACCAGTGTTTATATGGGATGGGAAACAGCTCCTCTAAGCTTGAGCAATCCCACAGGCATAATGAGTAGCAGGGCCTTGGGGACAAACTCCTCCTCCTCAAGAGGTGAAGTAATCAGCCAGTATGTAATCAGACCTCAGAGCAGCTTTGACTGAGGGAAGAATGCTCAGGAGAGATGTGTGTGCCAGGCCTCAGAAAGGTGGGATATCTAGGTAAAGAGGACATCAAAGTCAGTATGTTGTGACTCTTTTCTTTCCTTTATTTTTAGGAAGATGCCCGTTCTCCTTCACAGGCCAGCTCACGCAAAGTGATTTGCTGGGCCACAGATAGATTTTGATAAATGGCTTGGAGGATACAGCACTCTTGAAGCCCATCTGGAGGAATGGTGGGGTTAGATGAATATCACGGATGAAGCTCCATTTTAGCCAATCACAGCTGGATGACACAGCACAGACATCTCATCCTGTTTGGGGTGGATGAAGGAGGTGAGAAGAGCTGTACTGGGTCAGACCAGCACTGCCCAGCAGGCAGTGGGCATTTGCCTCAGCCAGCAGCAGCTTCTGTGCATTGCAACCTTGACAGCTTTCCCCTCCTTCGATCTTGGGATCTCCCTTTCAATTTGTGCATGCTTTCAGCCTCCCCAGCATCCCACAGTAAGGAGCTGGCTACACATCATCTGCAACAGTTCCTCTGAACTTGCCTCTTGCTGGCTTTGTTGGATGACCCTACTCCTTGCCTTGGAAGAACAATCAATTTCTAGCATAAAATAATGTTACAGACTGCTATCACACCTGCCCTCAGTCATCTCTGTTTCTCAGCACCAGAAGGACACAAAGCGGTTGCATCTCACCCTTAATGCTCATATTCCTGGGAAAACTGAGGGGGTGGGAGAACTGCATTCATTTGGGCAGACTTGAAATAAGCCTTTGTTAAGTATTTGCTTAACATACAAATGCCTTTCACATTTCAAGATAGACAAATCAAGCCTATGTTCTAATTAAGGAAGGGATCAGATGATGTCCTCCCTCCAGCAGAGATTTTCTAAAATTTTTGCCTGCTTTCAGCTGTGTATTCTAAGCACATGGATTGACAGGGAGGGGAGATGGGTAACAGAGGGCTTGTGCTATTTGTGATTAGTGCTACAGAGTACATAAAGAAAAAGAACCAGAAAAATAATTCCCACTTGTAAAATCTTCAAGAGCTGATCGACTTAATACAGTTTGTATCATAAGAGCAGCAAACCACCAGCATATCTCATTTTCATCTGCTAAACACGAGGGTCCAACATGATAATTTTAAGGAAATCTGTATATCAGTGCACCAGGATACATGTCCTCTTATATACAACATGCTCGTGCACACAGGCATAGCTGTATCATGTGCTGGCAAGTAATGGGAGAAGTTTAGCAAACATACCTGAAATAGCTCACATACTTAGGGATGCCAAACAGGCTTGTTACAGCACTTCCAGAGGGGCTTTTTCCTCAGCCCTCTGCACCCCGCAGCCATTCAAACGACAGTTGTTCATGTGGGCTTGATCTCTCACGAAGTCATCAATTACAAGGTGATGACTTGAAGAACTATCATTTGTCACTGCAAGCCAAAACGAGCACCCCTGCTCCTCTGTGCCCAGTTCTGATGAGGAACTTTCCCAGGTCTGGGCTTGCTCCAGGGCTGTGCGTGCTCTTGCCCCACTGTCCAGTCCTCTTGCCTCCCTCTCTCCTTTCCTTCTAGCCTGCTCTCCCAGGCTTTCACAGAGAGCAAAGTTTCCTCTCCTCTTTTCTGCCTCTTCCCTTGCCCCAGCTGTGCCTGATGGCCACTCACTCTCTCAGGTGCTCACAACACCGTGATAGCTGAGGAGCACCTACAGACACCAAATACAACATGATCACGGCATTTTGGGAGCTTAATCTTGCTACTGCCCCCATTGCAAAAGGACCAAAACTGAAAGCTAGTGCCTTCACAAAGAGTTGGTTGATCAACAAAGGAGACTGAAGACCAACCCCACTTTCCAGAAGAATCAGAAAGGTTTAGGGAGCAGAGAGGGTGTCTGAGCAATGGTAGGGGACGTCCCAGCTTAGGGTGGGGAATATAGGCTGGAAATGGCAAAAGGAAAAAGGAAAAGAGAAGTTGGGCTGCCACAAAGAAGTTTCTTAGTGAAAAAATCAAAGAGACAAGATGGGGAGCAGATGCTCCTTTGCTTTAAATCTTTAAAATGGGACTGAAGGTTGTGCCAGATGCTGCATTGCAGAGCAGTGGGGAGGCCCTTGGGGATGGTCCTCTGCCAGCAAGGTAGGGCTGGTGTCCCTGGTCCCCTGCAGTGGGATTTGTGCCAGGTAACCTATTCTCCACACACAGTGTCCTGCCTGCCACCAGGGCAGCCATCACAAACCTCTCTGGAGACAATTAGACTCTGAAGCCACTGTGTTCCCCTGGGACAGAGCCTTCCCTGCATGGCTTGGGGTCCACAACATATGGGAATCACCAAATTTGGCCTTGCAGTTCAATTAAATACAAATAAAAGAAAGAACAAATCCCAGGTCCCCTCGAGGGGGAGGATGTGGAGAGGGACAGTCTCCCGGGTAGCTGCCTAATCACCCACAGAGTGAAGGCCCCACTCCTGTCAGCACAAACTGGCAATTACGATTAATGGGCTGTGGCAATCGGATCCCGGCACTAACGGAGACAGCAGGTCCCACCATTTGCATGCAGTAAATTATTCAGGCTGTCAGCTGTTCGGATGTGGGCCGGTAATGTTGCGGTTAAACGCTGGCCACATGGCTAATTTGAGGTGTTACCATCAGCCCCTGCCCTGGGAGAACAGGCCCCGTGTGCTGGGGGAGGCAGGACAGCTGTGCCACCAGCATGGCCCCGCAAGCCCCGCGCTGCCCCAGCCAGGCCCCGGCTGTCACAGCACACACAGCCAACGGTGTGTCCTTCTGGGAGCAAAAGGCACCAGGGAAAACTCAACAGTGTCCCGTTTAGCTCAAGTTTCAAGGGACTGTGAACCTGGGAATATGGGGAGAGCTGGATGCCTGCAAGCCAGCTTCAGTGACCAAACCTACCTGAGCCTCCAGATATGGACACATGTTTCACAGGAATCAAATGCATGGCTGGACTCAAAATCGGAGTATTCCTATACTAAAAATATAACATCACACAATAAACTCAGGGCTTGCCAGTTAAAACTGACTTTCACAAAGCCAAAGGTAAGGTGTTCCAGAAGGGCCTCAATTCGGTTGAGCACCCAGTGAGCACCCACAGACCACACTGGATGAACTACAGGTGCACTGCCAACATCCCCTTCTGCCTACCTGGCTGCAAGAGGTGTGTTTTAATGTACCCACCCTCCTGCAGAAAATAACTAATTCAGAATAACTATTCAGGATGCAAAGTCTGAACTCTCTTAAGCTCAAGCACTTTTCAGGAGCACAGCATGAGGAATAGCAAACGTTGAGACAGAAGGGGAAGACTTATTTGGAAGGTAATGTGAAAAAAAACCATCCCAGGCAGTTGTCTACCCATGCATCAATGCAGTTCTTCATCCCTCTTTTCCCATGAAGAGAAGGCATGCTGAGGGACTGACACAAGCACAACACAAACTCAGAAGGACCATTGCATTTCTTCACTAGCACCTCAGTGTGGACAACTGCAGCAAAGTCCTGTCATTAGCATTCACATCAGACCTGCTTTACACACAGGTCTGCCTGCATTCGCTGATGGGCAGCCTGAGAGGGACTGCATTTCATGATGGGAGCTTGAAACGGTTCAGAGTTGTCCCATATGCCTCAGTACCCCAGAAGCACCTGTACCCCTGCTAAGCACGAGCAAACACGATGGGCTGCAGTACTGGCAGCTCCTCTGGGAGCACCTGGCTTCCTCAAATATGCAGGTCTTTTAGTAGAAAGGAAACATTTGATTAAGAAATACGAACAGTAACAGGCATTATTCTAAGGAGAGGAAAAAAAAAAACCCACATTAGATCAATCCTCAGGCTTTTAGAGTTTGAAATTAAAAAATGAAGAGAAATAAAAGATGGATGGCAAATAGTAACACTCAGTGTGAGCACAGTAATATAAATTAAGGAAGTGTGATTGTCAGAAGGTCAGGCTATTTCAGACCTACAAAGACTTAAAATTCATTCAAGTACTCAAATGTATGTGCTTAACAGTTGTATGGTGACCAAAGGACCATGTAGCAGCATGGAAATTTAGGCAGCGGTATGGGTTTTCACACATCAGAGCCATATTTTTATCCTCAGTGAGGCCCAAAGTACTTATGCATCTATACACTAGCAGTAAAACAACAGAGTGATCCTTTATGACAGTATGACCATAATCTAACTTGACAAATGCAGTTGTCAGCATCCCTTAAAGTAAATTATAACTACGCCCCCTTGGCTAAATCCTGAGCCCTTTCAAATAACAAAACAAAGAGCTCACTCCCAAGAGTTGTGTTCTCTGCATTGTATTTTTTGACATGCTTTTCCACTATCAACCTTTCATCCTGTTGAAAACTAATTTCCATTGTAAGCGGCAGAAGGCAGGGAGGATAACCCCTGTTAACTTAGCGCTGGTGAAGTGTGGGCCTGCCCAGGGGAGAGGCAGCAGAGAGGGTACATCCCTGGCACACCGACCACCAAGTCCTGTGCCATGGAGCTCAAATAGGGCAACATGTACGTACAACTGTGCTTTCCTGTAAATAGCAGGCAAGCTGGGACTAAGCACTGGGAAAAGTTCCTCCCCAGGGGTCCATCTTCAGAGCTCACAAGGTGCTACTGTGGTTTGCATCAAGGTGCTTGGCTGCAGCTCTTCCAGCCTGCTACCAGCAAACAAGGCACCCAAAATAAGATCGGAAACATTGCAAGTGACCCTTTTACAGGAGGCACCCACCTGCATGCTGGGCCTTACTATGACATTGAAGGGAGACACAGTGAGATCCTGCCAGAGGCACCAGCAGCAAGCTTTTGTCTTTCTATATAAATTAAAGATATAAGCCTTTTACAGCCTATTTTCTCCACCCAGTACCCATGTATGTTTGCTCTCCTTACTGTATACTATACACCTCTCCAGGTTGCACAAACAGCTGTGCTCCTGTTCTGCCCAGGTTCATGCACCTGAGACTGAATCCTGCTCCAGGAAGACCTCCTGCCCTTTAAAAACCTCTCAATAAATGTGGAAGAATAAGAACACCTCTTTCTCATGAAGACAGGCCTCCTTGCTTTGTGTATCTCATCTGGGCCTGGCTTTGCCCTCCAACAGGAGTGAAATGGTAGTGATGCTCTCAGGGACCCCTGGGTGCTTTATTCCTGAGACCTCCCATGTGATGCTATACACCTGCAGGGAGGGTGGATAGAGCCCAAGATGAGCAGGAGTTTTGTTTGCCTTGTTTTCACTTTGTTGTCTGTATTTTCTTTATCCTAATGTTTTACTTTTCACCCATAGAAATTCATTAGGTGAACCCTACTTTCTGCAGTCAGCACTGGATCTCAGACCCAGCTGTGTGTGGTTACAGTTTTAGGGGAAGATGAGATTGGGGCCCTGCTTAAATGCCTGGCTTGCTTCACCAAGAGAAGGTCTGAACCTGCCAAACCCTGATCCTAGGGTTGCATCCTGCCTCTAAGCTCTCTTGGTCATCTCATTCATGGGCATCCGCTTGCCCCAGTGTTTAGCAGTGCTCTTCTCCCAGAGACAGAAAGGCAATTGTCCCAGCTCATGCCAGATGCCCTCTCTTCCTCCATTTTCTCATCCCTGTCCCTATAAACACACCTTCCAAAACAACCAAGAATAAAACCGTACAAACTATACAGTTTGTACAAGAATAAACCGTACAAACAGCAGGATCAAAGTTGGTTGGAAACGCACCCAGGAGTGAGTTTCTTAGGTGAGAAGTAGCAGAGCAGCTGTGCAAGAGAAGAAGCCTCACCAAATGGCTTAGCAGGACCCAGGGAGGAGGTGTCCATGGCCTTAGCACACTGCCATCTATCCTAATGTACCCGGTGTTGACCTTGAAAATCATCTTAGATAGGGGCCTCTCTCATGCTTCCTGCGTGCAGCTTTCAGCAATAGGATGAAAATCCGTAGGACTAACAGGTTTACCAAGCCATGCTTTTGTCCCTGCTGTACACACCAGCCACTCCTATTGCTGCCAAGAGACACGGTGAGAGTTTTTGTCAGCCCATCCAGCTTCCAACACAGCCAACTGCTTGTGTGTACAGCAGGAGCAACAGAAGTGCACTCTGCGAGCCCTTGCCCACCCTTGCCCATTGCTCCCATCTGCAGGGGACAAGCAGGAGTCAGCTGAAATCCTTCCTCATCCTAACAGAACACAAACAAGACAGCCTGGTGTGCATGGTCACCACTGCCTTTATCCCTTCGTGGGTCTCAGATGGACAGTATCCAAGCTCAGAGAGGAGATCACTGTGTCATCTAAACACAGTTTCAAGTGGAGATCTCAAAGGCTTAGACCACAGTCACTTGGATGTGGCTACTTGCAAGGCTGAGCCCTGATCAAAGCCAGGAAGGATTCAACCAGCTGGCCTGATCCCACACACCATCTCAGGTCTCCTTAGGTGACTTGGGACCATTGGTGTCTGTAGTGCCCACAGACACAAGACTTGGGGAGGGGGGAAACATTTACAGCTGCAAGGCAGCTTCTGCTCGCTGCTGCTTTCAGAGCCTCAGCAGATAGAAAATAGCAGGTGCATTAAGCTCCAAAATAAGATTATAATATGCTGTAAATTAAAGCATGATCAGCTCTTCGCATACAGTCAAACAAGGAATGATACATGGAAAACAACAGGGACTCGCATTCATCTCCAGATGATCACTCACAGGATGCACAACAATACAATTTCACACACAGAAATCAGAGAAAGTCTCTGAAATTAAAGAGTTTCTCTTCCTTGGTGTATTTTTTTTCTTTTTCAATAAAGATTTCCAATGTGCTGAAACCATTTATAATAATACTTGAGGGGAAAAAAAGTCTCTGGGAAATTATCAGCATGAACTTTTAGGTCTCTAAATTAAGGCCAGTCTAATTTTCCAATTAGGCAGCTTGATAGGCAAGATGACATGTGCAGAGTAGAAGGGCAGGCTCTAAACGGCATTTTTATGAACATTTCTCATGCCTGAAGCAGCCTTTCTATACCCAACAGCTGAGGAGTGCACTTTCCCATGCCGTCAGGGGTGAGGAGGTTACGACTCCAGCATTGTGCCCCTTGTTTTTCACACAAGAACCCGGCGCGCCGCAGCTCTCTTGAAAGGGCGCAGCGCCCCGGAGAGGGGCGGGCGCCCCCGGCCCCCCCAGCGCCGCCTCCCCGCCCGCCCCTGCCCCGGCACGGCACGGCCTGGCCCGGCCCGACCCGCGCCCACCGCCCGAGCGGGCGGGCGGCTCCGTTTCAGCCGCCGCCGAGGCGGGCGGGCGGCCGGCAGCGCTAATTGGGACGGGGGGCACCTTTTTCAGAGTCGCTCAGTCGGTAAATGAAACTTCAGCTCCCCGGTGATCCCGCGTGTGCAAAGATGCCGCGGCCCGCGGTGCAAAGGCCACGGCAGGAAAGATTTTGAGCTGACGCTGCTCTTTCACAGCTCGAGCTGTCAGGGGGGCTCCCTGCCTCCGCTGCCTCCCGCTCTCGCCTCCCTGCTGCTCGCCCGGCGGAGGGAAACCGCCAGCACTGCGGCGACACATCCTTCCTAAGCTTGCTGAAGGCCCTGTCACCCCAAACGCCACCGTGAATGTACCGGTGGTCTTCCAGGGGCAAACAGGAACCCAAATCAATGCGTGAGTCCCTCAGTCACTTACAGCAAAGTCTCTCCCTCAAGAGGCAACGAAATCTCACACTAACACACTTGGGTGATGATCCTGAGCAAACCATGCCAGGCCTGCTTAAGTGTCCTCTGGGTCAAGCAATTTAACAGCTAGACCCACGCAAGCTTGGCACAAGCCAAGGTAGCAAGGGCTTTGGCAGACGGGGAAGGCAGGAATTAGCAGTGGCTACCACACGAGAGAACATTTAAACATTTTGACAAGAACTGAACAACTCCTCTCTCTGGGAAGAGAAGTATTAAGCCCTTAACTTTTTCTTCCCCATGCTAATGGACTGAGGTGGTGAAATA
The DNA here is from genome assembly GCF_003031625.1 of Empidonax traillii. Lineage (NCBI taxonomy): Eukaryota > Metazoa > Chordata > Aves > Passeriformes > Tyrannidae > Empidonax > Empidonax traillii. Next base: position 353,701 of record NW_020955571.1, read on the forward strand.
ACACAACCATGTGTGTCATGTCTTAAACACAGGTTTGAGGCTGAGAAGATGTGCAAAGATTCAACCAGCCAAGCTGCTCTTGTATAACAGTAAGAGCTGATTTTTCAGTAGTTCTTTCATTTTTCATAAAAGGCAAGAGAAAAAAGAACCTTCCTACTACTTTGAATGTCAACTTATTAAAACCATTTAAATATGCTGCCACTTTCAGAAGTTAACTGAAGCTGCAGAGTGACTACAGTATCTATCCCATGGGTGCCTTGGATCGATTAACCCAGTTGGGAAGTATAACTTTTGGCTGCACTTGACACCCAGCCTGCTGCAGACGGGCTGCCACATTAATAAATGGCTGATTTCCTCATTAGAGCCACCATGTAGCAAGTGGATCAGGCTGCTTAACTCTGATTGAATGAGGCACAACCTAGAAGGCAACAAGAACGCCTTCAGGTATTTAAGACCTTACTGATGTTAGTCTAATGCAGTCATAACAGGGATAATACTTATTTTGGGTTATGGCTGGATGACAATGTAATAGCCTCATCTGGGCAGTCTAGACCATTCATATATGATAAACACTTCCCCAGAATGTATAATTTACTAAAAAACACATGTAGAGTGCATGCTTGTATCTAGCAGAAATGCTCTCTAGCCAAAACAGAAGAGTGGAAAAGTTCTCTCAGCGTGTGAGAATAATGCTGTGAGGGAAAAAATAAGCAAGGGGAAAAAAAAAAAAAAAAGAAAAAAAAAAGCACGCTTGAACAATAATAATTTGCCTGATTTACAAATGTGACAGTATTAAGAAATGAGAAGGAACCCAAACTTTCCAGATGCCCTGAAGTAAAATGTTAAGTATTCTTTTCTTTATAAACCAGCTCAGTGCCAAAGCTTTGGCTGCAAGATGCTAATTTGCTCTCAATATACAGACCTGATTTCTTCAGGGTTTCCCTTTTTCCCCATCTGATCACCTAAAGGCCTGGAATATGAAAGGGCAGACAAGCCCAGGGGATTTACCAGGTCTTGTTGTAGCACATCAGTCATCAAAATAACACTGAACTATTCTCACTTCTCTTCCAACTCCACATCATGATAAAGCTATTTTGCTTTCCAAGTATGTATAAAGTGTTTAATGTTCTGTTCGTAAAATAAAAGGTAGAATTTTAGGAAAACTTATGAAAGCTTTCAAAACAGGACCTGAATAAACATAAAAGGTGAAGTATTGCTTCAGCCAAAACCCCAATCAGCTTTGATTTCAGTTTTTATCAACACCAACTTTGCTTAAAAGCATATCTGTAAACCCAGAAAGCACTACAGGCATTCAGGTATATTTGAGCAGAGCAAGAAGTGGGTGTGGGACAGAGTGGAGTTCATGGGCACTTCAGTTACAGGCCTAGAAACAGTTAAGTGTCCTTCCAGCAGAATGTGTGGAGATGCTTCTTGCTTGTGTGGAAGGGAAGATTTGAGCCTGCCCATGGCCACTTGCTACAGTCACCCGTACACAGAGACTGAGAGGGGACGACGAGGCTGGGATGGCAGCCAGGCTTCTCCCTCTGCTGCGGATGCGTTTCACGCTCTTCTCTGAGCACTCAGCATTACAATTCCAAGTGTAAATTTTACACCATAGAAAGCATGAATCACAACTACCTGCAGTGAATCTGTCATGCCCATCCAAATTTAAGCGAGAAATTTGTCAACTAAGAGATGAGGGCAGCACGTAAAGCAGAACGTGACAGAGGGTGAGTAATTGTGTATCTGCTAATGTGGTAGGGTCTGTGTTGTTACCTGAAAAATTCCAGAGCAAAAAAGCCTTCAACACTTGCAAAATTCAAGAATGTTATAGGGGACAAAAAAAAAAAAAAAAAAAAAAAAAAAAAAAAAAAAAAAAAAAAAAAAAAAAAAAAAAAAAAAAAAAAAAAAAAAAAAAGAAGTCTGGAAAACAGATGAAGAAACACAGAAATCTGCTAACACCAAACATCTTCTCCGCAGCATAATCAAAAAAATGAACTGTGCGAGAATAAATGCATATGATTTTAGGAATGATCTTTGCTCATCTGGTCTGTGCTTCAGAGTAAGACAAAAATCACAAAATTTAGAAGAAAATGGCATACAGAGAAATTCCTGATTTCAGCAGTCAGATGAATATAGTCGCAGAACTTGGTTTATACCGCCCTCAGGATTCTCAGCAAAGTGATACATTTACACTTCCAGCTGGAGCCTAAGTATGTATCAGTGGCATTCCTTTGCTTAATATCAGTAATACATGTAGTATACTTAGTGACAAGAGTATTCCAGGAGGTGGTGTGGGCTAGGCACAGTGCCACAGGAGCTGCTGGGATGGCTTTACCCTTTTCTTTATGTCAGCAGGAACAACTATCCTCATACCTGAAGTAAGAATGACCTCCAAACAAAAATGCAGACTGGCACCATTGCCCAAACCCAAACACATGCAAGGCTGCTTGGGACATGAACCATGTGGACAAGGAGACTTCACTGAGCATTGCTCTTGTACATACATCCATGCATCTCTGGAACAGAAAACGCGAAGAAAAGGAGCAAAAATGCCTTTTTGGCATTGGCCATGAAGAAAATGAGAACTCCTGGGGATAGGGGCAACCAGCAGCAAAGTTAACATACAGAAAAACCATTTAATTTGTTATTTTTCTGTATGGACAGCTGTAGAAATACCTGTTTGCATTATCCATTTCTATTCTGATAAAGGACTGGAATAAAATTTGTGAACAGTCTTATAGAATAGGCCATGCAATTGTAGCATTGTGGCTGTTCAGTAAAGAATATCACTGGTTCCTTACGTTGTGCTCAGGACATGTAGTCTACACACATTCTTGGTATCTGCAGGTATTACAGATATGAGATGCAATCCCAGCATCCCACCACAAAGATATTTCAAAATTCCCTGCTCTGTCATTGTAATTTTGCATTTGGGAGTGGTACAGAATTGCCGCCATGTGTGATGGGCATGGGCTACCCCTAACAGAGACTCCTTCATGGGACAACTCTTACATGAAGATTTTAGAGGTCCAATAAGTAACTGAAGGTCACTGAAGATGGGCTGGGACAACAACTTGTTTGCCAAAGGCCACACAGGCTGTCAGCAGCCTAAAGCCATTGAAGATTCAACCCCATGATTTGTAAGAGTGGGTCCGTTTATGCAAACCTGTGGGTTTCCAAATAAAACAGTAAGATGGATTTGAAATATCAACCACTACGGCCTCCAAAGGTTACTTCTCTAAAGGTTATCCAGAGGAAGGTTTGATAAAATCACTATTTGAAATCTTACTGTGAATTAACTCTTATCCTGCCCCAAAACATTATTGCACATATTTCCTCCGAAGTCACTCATATTTGAGGTTGATCAAGCACATAGAATGAGTTATGTTCAACAGACAGGACTTCTTTCTGATATTTTAAATCCCTCCCAGCTTCTTAAAAAGGCCTTCTTTTCCTACTCTAGGGCTAGGATAACTCTTTACCTGGGGGCTAACATCCAGTGAAATTCATGTTCAAAATCCCCTGATTAAGATCACTGAGATGAATCAAAGCAACAAAATAAGCACACATTGCTTGTTTCCTCTCTCTTGCTTGGCTCCCTACTGATTTCAGAAACAAAACTTCAGTTTGCAAAACTATAAAAGGATCTGCTAAAACATGCCCATGCCTCCAGAACGCATTTTCCATGTGATTCCTCCTAGTATTTGGGCAAATAAATACCTTATATTAAAATTATTCTCCTCAACAGACCATAGATGAGATCTATTTGTAAACTACCCACAGCAGGTGATGTCAGGCATTGGAAAAGGCTGCCCAGGGAAATGGTGGAATCACCACCTCTGGAAGTGTTAAGAAAACTTGTAGGTGTGGCACTTAAGGCTATGGTTTAGTTGTGAAGATGGCAGTGCTGGTTTAACAGTTGGACTCAGTGATCTTAGAGACTTTTTCTAACCTTAACAATTCTATGATTCTGTCTGCACTATACCTTTTCTTTCGGTGTTATGAAAGGGCAAAGGTAGGAAATGAGTTATCCTTTGTTTATTTGGGTCAAAGTTTTTCTTTTAGCCAGAGGAATAAGAAATAATCAAAGCACTGTGCCATAGGGCTGTGGTTCCAGGTAAAAAGGCACTTAGCTTTCCTTTCACTTTTCTTTTTATATGTTTTCAAACAAAAAGATAAAAGACGGAAACCTTTAAAAGAGAAATTACAATGTTTTTGGAAAAGAACTATAAAAACAGATTAAAGCTTTTGTATCCTGTTCTAAATAAATTTTGGTGGACCATATGAAGACTTGCTGAGTTTGGGTGGCAACCTGACCCACAGGCCAGCTGTGATCTAACAGCATTTCTCAGCTTCTGCCCTCTGATGCCATCTTATCCAAGCACCTCTCAAGTGAATGCAAGGAAAGGGATGCATCAGCTGTGGCAGCCTGGAACTGGCTCCCTGGTACCCTGGTCCAACAGAAAAATGAGGTGCCTGTGGATTTCAATAATATATGCTTAAGCCAGTGTGCATTTTGCTGAATTTTGTGCAACTTGTTGAATAAAGTACATATAAAAAGAAACACATTTTTGCTGGACAGTCAGTGCAGACAAACAAGGCATACCACCTCAACAAATCTCATTTCTTTACAACATTTGGGAAAATATTTTAAGATTAAATAGGCTTTATTTTGTAATTCAGTGGTATGAATAGCAAATTTCCCTTACCCTCAGCACACCTGCTAGGCACTATGCAGACTGTGCAGAATATAGACTTGGATATAACAGAAATCAAAAGAAATTCTCAAAAAGATATTGGAAACACCATAGCATGATTCTTTGGTTGTGTGTTCAAACACCTATTATATTTATCTTAAATACACTCACAGAAAACTAAGGCCTACACTTGGCCCACTGCATTGAAACAATTTCTTTTCATTTCTATTAACAACCAGAGAAAAATTACTAATATGCATTGGAATTAAGCAAAGAATTATCTCTAGTTCCTCATGCTGATGGAGATAAAGGCATGATGTACTAGATGCTAAACCCAATATCTGCAGTAAACAGTCTGCACTGCAACTTGGAAATCAAAAATCCTTGATGTTGTTCTATATGAAATACTGTACTGGAAAGAGTAGCAGAGCAGCAAGCTCTGCACTTCCTCCATGGAAGTACAATGTCCTCAGATCAACGTTCCTTTGGGTCAGTACGATGAACTGTGGAATTCTTTATAGAAGAATTACAAGAACAACATCAAATATTCAATTAACAACATTACCTACAGAACCTCAGTTTATCTTTCACTTTTAAATCTAAAAGCAAAGGCCTAGAAAGATGAGTCAATTAAAATGGAGCAGGAATCAGGTATGATGCGCTTATTTTTTTTTTATTATTCTCACTATTTTCTTAACTAAGTGGACAGAAAATTTTCATTTACTTCCTGAGGAAACATTTAATTTGTGTAATTTGCTATAGAGCACAAAGTGCATTTATTTGCAGTAAATTTACTCCTTTTGCTTTGTTTGCTTGCTCTCTGCAAGCCCTAAAAGCACTGCATCGGCTTCCAGCAACGTTGTATCAGTTTTTGCCCCCAAGAACCTCGACGTGAGTTCAAGATCCAGCAGTCGCAGGCGTACTCGGGTTCCTCTCTGATATTTTCTGTAAAGAAAAGGGGAGAGGGGGAAGAAGGTAAGTATTTTTAAGCAATGGTCTTGCAGTCCCCTAAGGCTGCACTCCTGTCTGCAGACCCAAAGTAGCAGCCCCACAGAAAACAACGTGCTGCAAGAGAAGCCCAACTTTGCTGTAATGCATCAGCACTAAAACTGCTGGGACAGACACTGTGTACCACCACAGAGCCAGTCTCTGCTGACACAATTCTGCCCATGGAAGAGCAGACACCACCAGATCCCACTGTGGGAATTTAGGCTCTACAAAAAAGCATTTTATTATATGGGAAACTGTTTGTCTCTTCCATCGAAATATTTTACTGTATCATCTGCTATCATGCAAACAATTATCTGCAGGATAACATATCATCAAAGGGGAGGACAAGTCATCATTAGATCACTGGTGACATTGCTATTATCAAAAAGTATAATGTCAGCTAACTATGGTTTGTATTTCCAACCCTGGGCCCCAGGCAAGGGAACTTTTCTTGTCTTATCCCCTCACCCAAAGAGTGGGCATGATCTGCAAGTTTTTTATTACATATAATTAAAAAGAAACCCCACAACTATTGTCATGAAACATTCTGCCAACAGGCTTGGGTTTTACTGTTTTATGCTCCTTTTTCCCTTCTCTTTCCTTTCAAGTCAGAAGATGCAAGTGTTCAATCTTTTTTTAAAACAGACCCTGTGTTAAGATGGCCATGCCAAATTAGTGAAGATTTTTTAAATACTAGCTATCTTTTATGTACCTGGAGAGCTACTGACCAAAGTCCAGCAATAAACCTAAGAATTATTTATTCTTCTTTTCAATACTTTTTTTTATTCCCTAGCCAAAGCATAAAGAGCTGAAGATACATCAAGCTCATTGACCACCTTGAGCAAAAGCAAGTGAAAGTTTGAAAAATTCTCCAGTTACCAACTAGAGAAAATGCAACAGGAGAGTTGGTTTCACGCATTTTCACCTTGCTCATTTTCCCCTCCTGCTTGGGCAGACAATCTTCTCTTCTGACAACTATGTGCTAGAATGGAGCAAAACTGAACCAGGTTTCAACTTTCTTCAGCTCATCAAACCAAGATTCATTCAGAAAACTAAACACCTTGAGAAAAGATGCTGGACTCGCATGTATGGTGGGGCTTGTTTCTGAGTGTTTTTTTTTTCCATTTTTCTGTCAATGCTATCTTGCATTCATTTCCCATGTCTCATGGTTAATCCTTAGTAATATATTTGGTTAGGGTACATAAGGTACTTCAGTCAGCAAGGGTTCTGCCAGCACTCATCCCAATGAATCCTGTGATGACTGGCATGAGTCCAGTGGAAATAACACATATTTTCTTAAAAATATAAAAGTGAAGGTCCTCATCTGTCCAAAATGCAAGTAACCACTGTTGTAGTGAAGAGTACAGCACAGCCATGAAGACAGAGCACAGTTTATATTTGGCTGTTATCTGAATAGCTGGAAAGGATAAATTCTGTCCCTTTCTCTGCGAAATATTTGCATTTCAAAACAGAACTCACAACTGATGAGAATTATTCCTGAAAGCTAATGTGCAACATTTTGGTGGAGTAAGACAAGAGCTAAACAAAATCAAAAGACAATGTGTAAGGCCTTAAAAGTGAACGGTATCTTCCAGGATTTATTAGGCTTATTGAGAAGAGAGTTCCCTAAAGAAGTCAGGATGTTTTGGGATAAGAAGAGGATTGAAGAGGAAAAGATCCTCACTGAAGAACCTTGAATGAAGATACCAGCTGACTGATTTTAGCTATGTGGGTATAAGGAAAAAATCTAAAAGAATTCTCTAGCATGAACCAGACCTTCACCTTACTGACAGCTGCTGGCTAGATGGGTTGCCTTTGCATTCAACCATGAAGTTATCCTGATCCCTAACAGTATCTTTGGCATAAATTGTCATACTTTTCTGCCTTTATCAAGGGGGGGGGGGAGAGTGGGGATTAGGTTTTGAGAGGGGGTAAAATAAAACAGAAAGAAGGAAATCTGAGAGAGAGAGAAACAGTCTGTGGAAACAAAAAGAGGGAGCAGACACCTTATAATGAGAAAAAAAGGAAGCCTGAGAAAGAAGGATACATGGTAAAATGTGACAAAAAAAGCGTACTGAAAACACTGCGGGCAAATAGTGCAGAAATTTAGGAAACTATACAGTGTAGAGCCACAGAAGAGGAAAAAAGTCCCTGAAAGGTAAAGACTGCATAAAACTATTACAACCTGACTGACACTAAACTCAAATCCTTGAACTACAACATTCTGTGCTGCTTCTAAAAAAACATTAACATGTTTTAAATCTAATAAAACTTAAGATTAACACTAGTGGTTCTGTAACAAATTTAAAGACCAGCCATCTCTCTGCCTTTTTCTCCTGTCCTTCCTCCTACAGGAGAAGTAGCTCACAAAGAACCAAAAGCACGACATGAAAACTGGCTTCAGGGTCCAACACTCTTCTATAGAAGATCGAACTGAATGAGGTTTAAATTGAATTAGAAGTCCTCTCTTTATCTGACAGCACAGAGTGGGATAGATATTGAGCTCCATCTTTTTAACTGAAATACAAAATATTACTCTCATCACGCATCAGTTCCTTTTGGGTTGGTTGTAGACTACAGTGGTGTTTTGCAAGTGAATAGATGAAACTAATTTTTTTCTAATCAAACTTTTAGAAGGGCTACTTAGAAGCAGGAAAGTCTATGAGGAAAATCCGTACTTCTCATAATAATGCATCTAATTTTACAATTAATAAATAATCTTAAGCACGACTACCCCCCCATTTTAGCACTTCACACTGTACAGTCTGCAGAGAACTTTGCTCAAATTTCCAGATGTGAGTTTATTATATATTTGTAATGCAAAATTCAAGCAATTGTATTTTCATAAAAAGAATCACAATCTTCAATGCTGCTTCAGTAACTCAGATTCCAGATACTTTATCGTACTTAACTCAATTATTAAAGAAGGTTTTCCAGTCACAGCACATCTGCTTACAAAGAGATCCCAAATAAGATCTCTTTGAGGAGCTGACACAACCACCAATTTGTACGAATATAAACATTTGGGTTTGTGACAGATGTTCCCTACAGCTAAAACCTTTTATATGGACCCCATATGGATGATGTAGAAAAAGTAGAGACATGAACACAACACGCAGTGGTGATCTATCCACCACATTTAGAACAAGAGGAAATAACAGGTTGCTCTATGCATAATAATCATATTCTATCCATGGAAGTCTTTATCCTTAAAACAGATAAAACTATCCTATGGTTAAAGTAGAAGCTTGAAGCAGGACCCAGACACTAAGCAGGCATTTTATTATTTTCCAGAATGGTGGCCTAGGAGACACAGGACACCAGTGTAAAAGGAAAGAAACCATCTGCCTTCTGCATTTTGCAGAAGGACTTACTTTAATTTTAAATAACAATGCTGGTATTCCAGATCATCCTATCTGATGACCATCAGTGGGAACCATTAACCTTCACCCAACCCCCAAGGACTGTGTTTCTCAAGGATCCACATGTTTTCCTCATACCACTTCCTACTGCCAGGTAAGAGTATTAAATTCACTGAGAAGCAGACAACAGTGTTTAGTTGCATAAATAAGTGATGGTATGGGAAAATTCTATAGAACCCAAACAAAATATTTTGTAAGCAGAGTCAAAGTTTTCTCCACTTCTAAAGAATTTATGTACAATAGCTATGAATTTTAACCCTTTGGACACCTCAGTTTGGAATGGAAGCACTCTGCCTAACACCCAGCTTCAGAGCTGGGAATCCACAAGCTGCTGTTGCTAAGTCATGAGCCCATTTCAGGCCAGTGTCAGCAAAGCACCTATTGCAACATCCCCAGAAAACTTTGCCTGAATTTTGGCCAAGGATCAATGGGCTCCAAAAAGCTTTCTCTAGTTTGAATGTGTCCATGCAGGCTTCTCTCCAGCTCTACAGTGGGCAAAGCACTAGGTAGAAGGTATACCTGTCCTCAAACAGCTGCTTGCAGAAGATGATGTTAAGTTGGAGGCAACCCAAATTATTGCTTTAGTGCTCCTTGTCATTTTTGAACTGTCACGGAAAAGAATTAGAAAAGAAGCCAGGTGAGAATCCTTTTTATTATTTGAACCAGAAGTGTACATCACTAATGTAACACAGCATGTAAGAGGATAGAGAAACACACAGTACAGCCTTGCTAGTGCTGCTAAAAAATTTTTAAAAGCAAATACAAGTTTATGTCCTCTTAAAAAATAGGGCCTTTTAGCATTGTATGCAAACATCAAACTACTGTGAACTTACATAAAATAGTTCATACTTACAAACTACTGTGAACTTACATAAAGTTCTCTTTGCTGAACACATGAACAGCACACCATGCACTTCCAAATTCAAGCAACTTGGAAGCTTCCTTCTGACTCACTGTATCCCTTTAATCGCGATTTGGTCCCTATGCTAATCCTTTCACTTCTGCACTGAACATTTAAGTCTCTCAAAATCTTCATAGTAAATTAAAGGGTTCAGCCCCAAACCCCCAAACTCTTCAGTCAAGATTTTAAACTTGTAATTTTAAAAACATAAGTAATTTTATTATGTCCTCTAAACTACGTGAAGAAACAAAAAACCCCAATACTTTTACATAATAAAATTGGAGGGGGAGGATATGGAATGACGTATTTCAGCTCTTGCTAACTTTCAAGAATGCTAGGGGGTAAATGTTCTTTTTTTAAACTTAAGTCACTCCAGGTTACAGTGAAAGGTTTACAAATGGAGTTAACATGGAAAACAATGAGCATGTAAAAACAAGGAGACTTTAACTAAAAATGGGGATCCTAATTATACCATTTTCTACCAAGAAAATGGGATAGTAGTTTTGCAGGTGTGCAATTTCACATGCAAAGGAAGCATCCTCATTACTACATGGCATTAAGAATCTTTATTCAAACTCTAAACTATAGGTGTAGACATTAAAGCATTTGGTTAAACTATCCAATATTTAAAACTGCATGTGATCACTAATTAGTAAGCAGTACTTTTTCTATTAAAACTACTCAAGTTATTAGTTTAAAATTTAAAGCAACAAAGTTTCTAGTCTTGGAAACTGTGCTACAAAAATAACAACACAATTACAGACATGGTTGAGTCTCACCAGGTCTTGGCTTGTATTTCCCACTCATTTCAGAAATTCATTCACAGATATCCTCTATTCTGTACTATAAAAATACAGGACTCATATTTTAAGAGAAGTGGAATACTTTGTCTTAAATTTCCCCCTGCTTTCTTACTGGTTTCCAGTCCCCATTGCTTCCTTTTGGAGCAGTACGAAGCTGACTGAACTACCTATGGGTGGCTACAACCACCCTCACCCACTATCCATTCTTCCATGCCATCTGTCCCAGCCTAATGAGCATGCATTTCTGAATGGAGAAGGAAGGCAACTATTAAACATGTTTTTTAGTTCCTACACTGAGGGTGTAATTTAGAGAATTTGAATGTTTTGCATTTTTCTACATCATTATTTTTTAGCATCTCCCAACACATTCTAGTGATGGCTTTCAAAAACTACAAAAAAAGGAATACCTGGATTATCTCCCATACAAAATCGATTCATACAAACCACTGCAAAGACAGGGTTGGAGTTGAGCCTGCAGCAAATGCCATGAGAAGTCTTGATATCTTTCACTTTTGGACTGTGAGAATTTCTGTGTTTTTCAGATCTATTATTCAAGAGACTTTGTTTCAGTGTCTTAATATAGTACAGAACAGTTAAAAAATTTCTTGTTTAATCTTCTCTCCTTTTTTTTTCTTTTTTATTATATGAAAGACGTCATAATATCAACCTCAGAAAAAATACAACATCAGCAAAGGTAGTGAAATATATTGACCACCACTTTTCCTCCAGATTTTTTGTTCACCGTCCTTACCACCATTCAAATCCACTCAAAATCACCCTGTAGCTCCTCATTAGTAATACTGAAACAACGATGCATCCCCAGAAGCAAGCCCACCTCTAACTGACCCCACACAGCAGCAAAGCACTGCAGCTGGAGTGGAATGAAGCTGTGTGTGGAACAAGTCATCTTGTTTCTCAAAAATCTTTTGAAGCACTCACAAATGCTGCCCGAGCCCATGTTGGCCTCAGCTTTAAGAGCAAAGGGAGGCCCTAAACCTGGCTTAAGGAGCTGCCCTGGCACAGATCTCTAAGATTTTCGTATAGGTCACCCTCTGATACCCTACAGGGAAGGAGATCCTCAAAAGCACACCACTTCCCAGAAACCCCTCACGCATTGCCAGTGTACACAAAATTCCTGCTCAGCAGAAACATGGATGAAATCAGCAGACTGCTGTCAAGCGGAAGGCTGAGTAGCTCTACACAAAAACCAGCGAGGTACATACTGCACATCTAGCAACGGGGAGGTGGCAATCCTGCAACCAGCAGCTCCACACAGCACTCATAACACACACCCTGCAGTATAAGCTCCTAGGCAATGTTGGGGCAAAAAGGTCAAATCCTAGCTTTGGATGTTGGAGTGAGATGGTAGAAAGTGGCAGCAGAAAGGTAGAGGGAATTCTGCAGAGAGCAGAACATGGGATGGTAAGAGAGAGACTGGAAGAGTAGTATCTCGGAGTAGTATCCTGCTGTCTGCCTTTCTTTAAAGGCTATTAAAGAAAGGCTATTATTATTTAAAGGCTGTTAAATAGGGGACAAAAAACATGCATAAAACTCAATAACTATGTAAAAATCTGGATCTGTTATTAAAAAGACTGAGCTGTCTATAGAGAAAGATGATACTGGTATTAAAAGGTGCTTAAATCTATCTGGGAAAAGCATGTAATATTAGGAAAGTGAAGTCCAACAAATGCAGGTGAAAATGACAATTTGTAAATAATATTGATAAACCACTAGGAAAAAACTCCAAGCACTGAGACTTTTCAGCTATTGACAGCTTCAGCTGAAGGGATGCCAAAACAAATGTGCTAGTTCATTTCAGGATAACCTGCTGAAATGTCATGTCTCATGATACAGTAAAGTCCTGAGAGATGACCTGAAGGTCCCTTCTGGCTTAAATTTTATTCATCCATTATTTATTACCACAACATTCAGTTATTCAAATAAGGGATGGATGCTTAAAATAGGATTTTCAAAGCATCTGTGTTCTCTACAATAAAACACTTCACAAAAAATGCTCCAAGGCTGCTGGCTACATTCTATCAGAAAACACAGTCTTGATTCCTGTAACTCATCAATCCATTGCCACTTCATCTGTATTTGTTTCCTACTCAATTTGTTTTCCTTCTTCCTTGAACTAAGCAAGCAAACATGTTCTCATTTCTTCTGAGCATTTACCATTTGTGACACCTGCTTAATAATTTTTCAGAATATTTTTGCTCCTTGTGCTAAATCTACACAAGCAAAAAGGTCTGACAAGAATTGTTTTGTAATTATCATGGAAAATCGTCACACAAACCATTGTGAAGGCACTGCCAAGCTCTGCTATTACAATGGTATCAATAAGCAATGGCATTTGTGTCTATGACAGAAAAAAAGCGCCCAAGATGCCAAATTCTTAAATCTAATTCTGTCCCAGTACGGACATTCAGAACCTCAGTACAATTTCTTAGTTGTAAAGAACTTCTAATTGTTTACCTCAATTCAAGTGAAACCCAAAATACCCAATATTAAATTACTAAAACAGACAAAAAAAATTGTGCTGTAAATTTTGCTAGTCTCTGCACAAATCAATGTGCATTCACCAAAACTTCTGAAACAGGATAATTTCATTTTTAGAGAAGGAATCCACAGAATAATCTATATTTTAAAATGTACTTCATATCACATCAAAGATGAATGCTGTAACCTTTTCTCCATGGCATACTGAGGTAAGCTTTGACAAATGAAACTTGCAAGAGGTGGCTCCTGTCATCCAAGAACTTGTATCAGATATAGTTTTGTCATCACACAATAATTTATGCCAATTGCTTTCTCAGTCTGTAATGTAAAGCACATCCTTTAACTTGAGAGAAAAATAAAAGAAATTCTTTAGTCCAAACTGGGGTTTTTCCACTGTTTTTAACTATGCAATGAACTATTTTGACTAAAAATGGGATCTGGCAGGGGAAAAGTTCCCCTCTAACTACAGATTATAAACCTAACTATTTCCAGCGCACACAAATCATCTCGAAGCATCACTGAGTGTGCTAAACCACAGAACACTGCCCAACATTTTAAGGTATGTCAAATAATACTTCCTGAAGTTTCAATGCCTTGTTAGTGTCCATTTATCTGAATGCCTCAAGAGCAATCTCAGCTACATTATGAATGAACAATATGAACAAATACTGAACAGACTTTTTGATGAAAAAGAGTTCATGGTGCTCTTGTAAAAGGGACATTTTCAGATTTGGTCAGGAACATTTCTTTGTAAGCTAACACTGCATTATTCATTTCAATGGCTTTCGCATTTAATAAAAGTCTATTCAGAGATAACACAAAAATGCTACTGGGGAGTGGTGCCTTAAAAATGCAACCGGTTTGATGCTGTCAGTTTGATTTTCAAGAACTGGCAAGCAAGAGTGTGAAGCACAGAGAAAGCTCACTTCTCTGCAGAATGTCATGCACCTGCCTTTGAGAAAACCAAATATTCGATGGTTCCACTTTCTGCTAAAAAACTCTAATGTTAATAGATCTTGACCAGAGTCAGAAGAGGGACAGTTTGCAGATGTGTTTCAGGCTTTAAAAAATTTCATGAAATACAATGAAACAGATAAGGAAAAAGAATAAAGAATGTTCATGAAGAACTGGGTGGGTGTGGGCAAGGAGTTACCAGTGAGACAGTTCACCTAGCAAGCCTGGCAACCTGTTGCACACAGTCCTGACAGGAGCGAGCTCAGACTGCTAAAGGCAACTTTTAGAAATACTAAACGCAGGGAAAAAACATCCAAAAGAGCATGAAAACAAGGTACTACCAAATACTATGAAGATATTAGAAATTACAAAAGTCAACCTAATGCTGTAATGCTCGAAGTTAAGGGAATATAGACTATCACTGAACAGATCTATCAAAAGGAACTTTAAAGGAACGTCAAAAAAACTTAGTATTGGAGGCAATAAAGAAGAAATGAACAGCTGGTCTCAAGAGACACGAGGTAGAACTGGCAGTTGCAGGTTGGAAGCAGACAAGAAGGGATCTCCAAGGAAAGCTAGGAAAGAAACTGTGCTGCTGGATACTGCATTAGAATGTGTTCTGGGTTCCTAAAAACAAAGGCAGCAGAAGGGTAGGAAGTGTCTCCAAAGGGAAATCTGTTTAGGGAACACTGACACTGAAACAGGATCACACAATTTCAAAAGGGGGAATGAAAGAAGAGTGAAAAGCTTAGAGTAAGTATAATCTATGCCATTCTGTGAAATCAGAGAGACAAACAAGAAATAGGTCTCAGGGAAGGAAACAGCTTATTTAAGAATAGTAAAAAAATAGGTGTATTCATGATAACAGATCTGCATCCAGTATGTGGAGGACACCTGGGAATGAACTAGCAATACCTGTCGTGACATGGTACAAGGAGAAGAGCCACTTCCTGACCTACTTGTTTGGCTTTATGCCTTCTATAAGCACGTTATTCCTCCTGGTCAGTAGAGTATAGAGAATTAAACACACAACACATAAATATGGACTGAAAAAGTTAATCAAATAAGGCTGTGGTTCTTTTTTTTCCTAGGTGTGGAAAGATGAAAGCTCTACAGAAAATTAAATCATTACATCTTTCTCCACAGTTAGGAAACTAGAGATAGAAAAAAAATAGCTGGGTAGAAAAGGACAGAAGTTTCTGTCATCAGAGGAACAAACTGAGAAATAAAATATATAATGGTTATTATACAGTAAGTAAGTTTCCCTTCTATAGTCTCACCTCCAAATTCTCCCTACAAGCAACTTCTTCAGGAATTTTTCATCTATAAACCCTTTCTTCAGCCATTTTGAAATGTAGCCATAGCCCATTTTTTCCAGCTGAAACTGTGCAATCTTTCAACTGGATCTACACAGACCTTTCATATCAGAATATATTTATTATGGGGGTATCAAACTGCCAACCAAAAGAATGAAAGTCATAACAAAATCCATGTATACTTCAAGGATGGAGATAAAAAATAACATGATATGAGCAAAAGGAACTTAATCTAGAACCCCAGCTTCCAGGTCTGTGTTTCTCTTGCTCTTCAACGGAAAAGTTGGATTCAGAGCTTTAGGTTGCAATGTTTTCAACTGTGTCCGAAGAAGAACCATGTTCTCTGGCAGGCAGTAGCACAAGAAACAATTTGAATGGGCCATAACCTTTTCTGTGTATGAGCTCAGTCAAACAACGCTAGCAGTTTCTAATTTTAAATAGAAATTAATTTAAAATTTTGAGCTGTTTTCTTAGATCTTTTATACAGAAGAGTCAGAAGAGATGTCCTAGAAATAATTTAGAAGAACGTATGCATCACATCAGATCTTCATAACACTAAAAAATGAAGAGTTGAAAGTATGACAGCTCTATTGTCACAGTCAGACCACTTTCCTTAGCTCACCACGTGCCGCTGGTAAGACTTGTCCTCAGCGCAGCAGAACTGCTGCAGATGCCTGGGACAAATCCTGTGACCGTCAAAACTATGCCAACCATACCTTGTGTGACTGCTTGCCAAGGAGAGGGTGTTATTAGCCAGGCTTGGCTCAAACAATTCACTGCCCACAAAGCTACTTTAATGTACTGTCTCTACTGGGGAAAAAAACACAGTAATCCAACAATACATTACGATACTTTCCCATCACTGCAGCAATTCCCACCACAGGCAACACTTTGTCTCCAACAAAGAAGCCTCACATTCTGCGCCTGCAAAAAAACCTATCCATACTGTAGGGATGCCAAGAGGAACATCTGTGTGCTCAGAAGGACAGAAAACTGGCTTTTTGTGTGCGTGTGTGTGTGTGCCTCCGTGAAAGAGATGGGGGTGGGAAGCTCATAGACAATAGCTCGTGTGACTGCCTGGTAAGGAAATGCTCTTTCATTCCCTTCCTCCTTCCTTTAATTTATTTTTTAATCTGAACAAGGGAGTCAAACAGCCGTAGTAGTTATCAACTACTTCCCCAAGCCCAGTGAAAAGGGTAAAGATTCTCCCCCATCACTAGTTTTAGCTTGGATTTATTTTTATCAGAAATAATTTCTTTAGGCGTTAAACACGTACAACTACTTTTCATCAAACTGTATGAGGATTCTGGGTCTACTTGTCCATTTATCACAAATTATTATGACTGTACTAATGACGTTCATGAAATGCTGAACTGCGGATAGCAAAATGGATGGATGCACTCATGGGCTTAGATTATGAACAATGGGAAGTTTAAAAAGAGGAAAAGATACTCATATAAAAAAAGTACAAATACTGCTGCCTTTCTGAATTGTTGGGTCAGTCGCTCGGAGAGCAACATAAAAAATGTGAACCATGAATTTGCACTATCACGAAATTAATGCCGTAAAGCAATGAAAACCAGTCCAGTGGAAGCAAATTATTACAGAAAGGCCCTCTACAGAGGGATTACCAATAAACATTATGTTTTGGTTTTGTAAGATCTACTTTATTTGCTATTCAAATAATCCAGCAATTCTTTACTGCATGGATTGGTGGCACTGTCCTGGCCCAGTCAAGTTTAAATATGTTCAAGTTCCTGGCTACATGTAAAAGTTAGAAGAAACTGTAATGTTTTTCTTCTGGAGCTATGCCTACTAATGCCACGTTCTCCTTTTCTTCCTGCCCATTCTCCAGCTACTCCATCCCAACACGTGTGTTGCCATCTGATCACCTAAAGGAGACCATTAACTACTGCTTCATGTTTCATCTTTAACTCCAGCACCTCCAAAACTGGGAACAAGTGGCCAGGGAATCAATTAGCAGCAACTTATCTGTTTCCCAAAATATTTGCAACTCTTTAACTAAGCGTCTGAAATTACATCCCCTTCATTCTGGGGAAAACAGAGCCAGGAGATACAAATCTGGAATAAAACTAAGCCTTTCAATCCTCCCTCTCAAACACTCAACTTGCTGGGAACGTGCTTCAGCAAAACAGGCAGGTTTTGACATACCTATTGCACATGAGACAAAGAATATTACATTTTCGGCTCACAGGATGCAGTGTTATCTTAGCCTACCTTCTCCAGAGAGGAAGTTGAGTTACAGGAGCTCCTACAACTTCTGCCCACAAGTAAAGGGAATAAAATAGCTCTGTCATCTGGGGAGGTGTCCACAGCATTTTACTCTGATTTGGAGACATCACTACAGCATTTACACTTCAGGAGACTCAGTACGGACAGGAATGAGCTCAGGTGTGCAGAGTTCAGGTCTGGCAGGGCTCCCTGGGTGTGGAAGCAGTCTAAGCACCTCTGCTGGGCAGATCTTGACTATCAAACCATGCAGATATAAAATGCTTCTCTATGAATGTAACACATTTCTTCTCTACTCTTCCTATTTTCCTCCAAACTTTGAGCACTTAACCGAAACTCCCCATATAACTTCCTTCACTAGCCCCCACTTTCTCCTTATCAGCGTATATTTGTTAAAATGTCACCAAATTTTTTTCTAGCCTATGTCACAGGATACAGGATTCAGTGAGAACATTCCTCCTAGACAATGCTTGCACCAACTCCTAGAACACCAAGACCCTTGGCCTTTATCCTGCATTCCTGAACTGGAAAAGGGAAGCTGTTAAGATGCTGTCTCATTTTTTCTCTGTTCCCTACCACTGCTGTACATTCTACACCCAACCCTTGATAATATGCAAAAAATATTCAAACCCTGTATCGCGAGCTCCTTAATTCATCACTGCAGTTTCTTTGTAGTGCCTCCAAGTCCTGATCTTCAAGTTCTACTGCTATATTGCTCAGTATTACCAAGAAAATAAAAGCTTACATCTCCTTTGCATGCAGTAATTCTGCAAAGGTCTTCACTTTTCAATCAGAATTTATTTCTCTGTGGTTCTGAAAGGTTTTCCCCAAATCATGTGCAAAACCACAGGAACGGACTTCAAGTTCCCTCCCCATTTTTCTTTTATCTGCAACAGATTCTATTGAACATTTATGCTTGTGTTTTTAAAAATCACTAAAAAGATATTTCAAGACTCCAAAGATTTCAAAAACTTATAAAATGCACTATGCCTTTCTACAGACACAGGAAACCGTTCTACAGCAAATGGTATTCGGATGTCTGGTATGCTCACCTTTAGTTTCTGACAAGTAAGAATGAGTTTTGTATTTTAATATGTTTTGAAGTTGTTCTGGAATAGTAAACTAAATATATTCTGCCAGTGAATTACTGCAGGCTCAGAGTGGTGGCACACATGAACAAAACAGAGTGGTTTTGGAAATATTTGCAAAGAAGCCCAGCACATCGATGCATCACCCTTCCATACACTTCTCCAAGTCTCACACCTTTTCGTTTTCCATTTTCAACCTTTTACTCTGTTCTTCTTTTGCCATGCTGCTTTGAAAACCTCACTGCTTAACTTATCAGCCCCAACCTCCTAGGAACTGTGCTTTAGAGCTGTGGGAGAGGCCGTGCAGGCACTTCCTTTGCTGCAGTGAATTATCTCAGCAGAGCTGAACAAGAAGGTTGCACTCATTTGCCATTTTAATTTTTGTTCAGCCCTGTATGTAACAGGGCTGTTGGACTCTGTGAAACTGGGACTGTCTGGTCATACTCACCCATC
Organism: Empidonax traillii; assembly: GCF_003031625.1. Taxonomy (NCBI): domain Eukaryota; kingdom Metazoa; phylum Chordata; class Aves; order Passeriformes; family Tyrannidae; genus Empidonax; species Empidonax traillii. Next base: position 373,077 of record NW_020955571.1, read on the forward strand.
ACAAACCTGACCTGCTGAAAAGGCAGCCAGGGCCTTCTTCCTTCAACCCCACCTTACCACTCCTGATGCTCCTCTCCTTGTGACAGGGCAAGCTCTGGTTGCCAACCTGATTGGGAAGTGGATCCATTTGAAGACTAGTAAAAGAAAAAAACCATGCAGTTTTCTTCTGCATCAGCTCCCTGACCCAGCTCTAAGAAGAGCTGCACAAGGAAGATGGCCAGTGCAAGAGGCTGACGACAATGCCACTGTGGACTCTGCCTGCAATAAATACCATTTGGAACTCCTCGGTCCCTCTGTCCATTGCTAATCAAAGGGAACTAGTTAGATGTAGAATAGGACAAAAGACAACAAGCTTTGCCAGTGTATCATACTGGAGGAATTTCCTTAAAGCTAATGAAAGCCAATGGAATATTCACAGTTTATAAGCCTGGAATAAAATGGGCACCCAAAATGTTAGAAACCAATCCTATAGTAAAGGCAGTCCTCAGTTTAAATGCCAACTTTATACGAAAGATTCAGGAAAACTAATAATACAAAGAAGAGTTTTGTCCCAATTGATCTTAAAATAAGCTTCGCCACTGAAAAGGAACCTGTTTATCACTTCCATCTATCTCAGAAGCCGGAGATTGTGGTTATATTTGTTAGCGAAAGGGAGAGAGATCTCAAGACTGCTTCCGTACCTTTCACTTGTTTGTCTTTTCTTTCTCTCTATCATCCAAGAATTCCAGCACCTGCTATTGCTTACTACTGGTGGAGCATGGTAAGACGCAATTAATCACGATAACAAAATCCTATTCTTGTTTGTGAGTAAAACTAATTGTAGTACAGTATTTCTTTTCCATTACCTTAGAAGGTGCCTTGCAGCTTTCCCACAGTGTCAAGTTCCCGATACATGCACACACACAGAGTGCCTGGGTGATGACTCATTCCAGCTTAACCCACCTTTTCAAACAAACCTCTCCAAACAATGTATTATCTGCATTTTAAATGGAGGGTGAAATTCTACCACTCTCACTACAAAAAGGACAGGGAGGTTTATTGTACTCCATAGAAGATTTAAGGAAAGTATTGACGGTCCAAGCAATCCATAATACTCCTGGGGTGGAAACAATCATTCTGAAAGTTTTCTCACATAAGGAAGAGGAAAAAACTACACATAAAGGATTTTGCCTATTAATGTGTCAATTCCACTAAAATGCTATCAACTCTGAAAGGATTTACTTGCACATTTTAAAATATTCTGTCTGCAGTAAATCGCTTTTGAAGCCAGTGGTGTTAGTTGTAACATTAATGACCACACAAGGCAAAAACAGGCATTCAGTCTCGCAGATCAGATTCAGTTTCTCTTATACCTGGGGCCAAGCTCAGATTACGTGGGTGACAGAACACCCACAGAACCCAGGGTATGGCTGAGCACCAGGATGCAGGTACAGGCCGACATTGCTACAGGACTGATCATCAGTACCTTATCACCTGTAGGAATTTAACCTGCAGCCAGGACACACCGTGCCCGTCTCCCTCCACAGAGAGATAGATGTACCTCCAGCACTGTCACCACCACCATACCACAATGCTTATAGACCCAAACCTTAAACTGAACTCCAGCAAGGCTGACAGTATTTCAGCATCTTGTTTAACTAACAAGTTCTTAAAGCATGTTGCACTTGAGTCTTACTTAAGGAACCCTGTCTTGGCCACATCTCATGCTGTCCCATTTCAGCATTAGCCACACTTATGAAGTGAACTAGCAGAAGACACTCAGAAGACAGCATGATAGTTAAGGTGAAGTTAAACCCCTATCCTTATGGATGCACACAACACACAAGAAAACTATGACAGGTAAAAGGTCACTGTTTATTCCCCATGGTAAATAAAAAGTCTCAAACGGAAATGTTTAAATATTTGATTTAACTTTTGCTTTACAATACCTGATAAATTTGTTTAGTCTTTCATCAATGGGCAGAATAGTTGTGATCAAATCAAATTGTGCCAGTAATATGACATGACAAAACCAGAAAAATTAACTGAACCTTAAAATATCACTTTTTGCAAAGGAATAATTTTAGGAGATTAAATGTACTTTTGTTTATAATATATAAATAAAACTTAATGCATAAATATACTTATAATAAAAAGTCAAATTTATTTAACATAGGATTTTACCAACATGCCACACTTAACACCCAATAAAACAGCAAATAAATGCAGTAGTAAAAATCAGAAAGAAGCCACAGAAGTTTTACAGTTTAGCCAGCACTGCAATTATTGTTAGGGGGATTTGGAAATCCCTGGCAGGGGACTCAGATATGTCTATGAGTGGGATCCTCTGCCCCAGGAGCAATTTCTGTGGCAAAGAGATGCAGCAGCATCATTTCTGAATGGCAGTGGGGGACCAGCCACTGCAGAGTTGGAGTATTGGCAAGACAGCAGCTGCTGTAACCTCACTGCTGCAACGGCGACAGCAGAGTGGCTCTGGGAAGTCCAAGAGTTCTCTTTTGCTATGTGAACAGTTAATTCCTCACACTCTGGTTGTGTAATGATATAGAGAACAGATTTAGCTCTGAGTAATTTCAGTGATTTTCTTCCAGCTTTATCAGGCGCAATTCCAATGTTTCAATCTTACTTAAGGAACCAAATTAGTTTTGCTGGAGGGACCGGAGAACAGACCGAGGAAGTACCCACTGAATGTTCCTGGAACATTATCATCATAGTCTGCATGTGAAATACATGCTCATCCATCTTCATGATGCAAAAAGAACAATTCATAACATTTCTGTCACTTGACATTGCAACACAAGCACCACTCTGATTACAATCTACATTTTACGTTCATACATAACAATTGTGGAGGTAAAAATGGACTAAAAATATCTTGTAGTACTAATATATTGTAGAATTTTTTATAAAGCACCAAAAAAAACACACAAAAAACAAGGACTAATGAAATTAAAGCATTTAATATTCAAACAACTGGGATTTATCCTTAGTTCATGCTGTGGATGTTGCAAAATAAAAGTTTCACAGCAAACTGCTTCGCACAGCATTTGCGTAGGTTGTACAGTAACATGCAGGTTAGCAGTTTGATATCAAACACAGGTAACTAAACTGCATCCTCAAAACCACTATAAGTATTTAAATTTTTCAGTGTAGCAGTGTATTAGTCAGTGTACTAGTCTTAAAAATACCACCCTCTAACACATGGGAGTGTTCTGTAACTCAAGCTGCTGGAGTGTGTTATACTAAGTGATGGGGAAAAAATAACTCTTAAGTTAGTAACTCTTTAGCATTTTCAACACTTATTTCCTGATTTTGATATCTAAAGAGGTTGTATGAAATGAATAATTGATACATTTGATGATAACAAGATACCTTCTTATAGAGTTTCCCTTTCAAGAGTCAACTGGTTTGTGCATGTGTGCACACACAAATATTCAAGGAATGACAGATTTTAATTAAACTATAATGTGTGTGTAGGCTCACACCAAATACTACTATATGATCATGATACTAGATGCTCAATCTTTTTCTTTTTTCTCCCTAACATTTTCTAGGTTGAACAGAAAACAGTCCAGGTACAAAGACGTAAACAGTATTCATTCTTCAATTAAGAAACACTTTTCTTCATAGCACAGATGAGAAAAATTGGAAATTGGAGGGCAAGAAGTTGAGAAACCACAAGAAGCGCTTAATTGTTGCTAAATAGTGCAAGCCCTTGGTGAGCCAGAAGATACACATTTACTCAAGTTACATTTTAGCAAAACTTGTCAGTAAATTGCTTTAGAGATAAGAAAATATGATTGCCCATCTCACCTTCTTCCAACAATTATCAAGCAAATGGAAAGGTAAGAGAGCTGACTGAAATCAACTGACAAAAATCAACCTGAGGTGGCAAATTCAATCCTGGGTAACAGTTGTATTAGTAGTTCAGCCAACTGCTTCCCCATCTCACTCCTAATTATTTCATAGTCATTTACAAAAGAAGTTGAGCAGATTACTTTAGGATTGTATTTATGAGCATTTCTCATTCATCGGGGTCACTTAAAAGGTAATACAAAATCTCGGACAACAGACAGTATTTTACAAGCAGCACACAAAAATATTAATTTCAGGAATTTTGAAGTGTTTACTACACCTACTGTATTGAAATACTGGATTTTCTACTGTACTTGCCTTAAAGTGTCTCAAAAGCAAGTCTTCTTTTGAAGACCAGCTACTTTCTAAATACTTGACCAAACCCAGAGAAATTATAGGTGGGAGGAGACATCAAGTCTTACCTTTTGCACTAAAGAAGGTTACCCCTGACAAAAATTTATCTAACTTCTATGAAGAAAAGGTTTCTTAGAACAGGCCCCAGGTAAACTCTCTGACAGTTTCACCATCCTAACAGCTGAACTTGTTTACCAAATATCTAAGCTAATTGTTTAAGCAAATTGTCTAAACCAAGCCAACTTTTTTTTGTTCTTCGTCCAGCAAAGATCAACAGATAAAACTGAGTCATTTTCTATACTAGAAATAGGGTTTGAATCCATGCACTAATTATTTTCATATTGAAATGATTAAAAAAGGAATGATAAAATTAACTTCCTTTAATACTTTGCTACTTCTGGCATTTATGACATGAAGAAAGGTAAGGTGGCAAAAGAGCTTTCAAAATCTAAAGATGAAAACAAAGTTTCTCCAACATCCACAATTCAGTCCCATAGGTAAACATTCCAGTTTTATTTAATATCGCTGCTTTTACTGCTATAGGAAGCATAGCACAGAGCACAAAGAAGAGCTTAACTTTTCTAAATCCAAGTTCAGTTTTCTCTTCCTCCCCTGAGAAGATCTGCACTACTACTAGCTGTTACTCTTGCCACCTGCAGAAATCACCCTGAGCAAACTACCATCCAACACAAAAAATGATACTTGATCCTCTAATCATACAATTGACACGTGATCAAGGCGCTGTGAAATGCAAATCATTCTTCTTTTTTGTCCAGGAGAAATAAAACAGGATGTAGTTTAGAAATCACTATTTTTTTCTGACTACTATCCATTCTCCCTCATTGGGCTGTAGGACATGAGCTTCTGCTGTCAACGCTCCAGTTGCCTTTGGTCTGAGAGAAGAACCAGTAGACAATATAGGGTCCTGAAAATAAGTGAGAGCTGCCTGGAGATGACCATTGCTCAGAAGTGCCTGTGAAATATGTGTGAGTGCGTGTCCAAAAATCTACTACCTTAGCTCAGTCTACATGGATTAGCAAGCAAAGAGCATGAGGCACCTCCACGATGAAGGCCACCCTTTTGTCCAGAAGCAGGGGAGGATAACACTCCATAAGAAAACACAATGTACTTCCAGAAATATTTGACATATTTCTGCAGCACAGAAAGTAAAATAAACAACCAGCAGACTCAAGGAAAAATAACGATGGATAATTTAATTCCAAGTATTCAAAATCTGACAGAATTCAGCATGACAAGTAACAGATATAAAACACGGTGCATGAGGCAAGCTCACTTAGGTAGCTGCACAATTACTTTTGCCTATGCAGTACAAACAGACGTACATATTTAACAATTGCTTGCTAATAATGAACTGCCCTGAAGAGTTGCTTTGCTATGGGAACAACCACCCCACATCAAAAGAACCTCATTTGTATATCAAAGGAGAAATTACACTCAGTAATAATGTTTCTTTGAATTTGCACCTAAAAATAGTGTTGGACAAACTTAACTTTTGGTCTGAAGACTTTTGAAGGGAGAAGTGATTTTCATCATAGCCAAAAAAAAAAAAAAAAAAGAAAACACTTTCACCCTACATACTGCAAATATCATAGGAAAGAACAGAAACTAATTTTAACTCTGTGGTGTGAGGTGGTGGGTGTGAAAAAGAGGAAGACTACTTCTTACACGTACTCCAAAACCTCTCAGCAACATCAAAGGAAAAGCACACCACATTCTTCCAAGAGGTGTTTGTTTACACTCCATGAGCAGCTCATGGTGTGTAGGACTCCCAGTCTCATGGAGGAACGTGCTCCTGTCAATACCAAGATCCTCTCACACTTTCCTATTTACCCCTCAAACACCTCCTTTATTCACTGGCCCTGTGTGAAAGGTTGCTAGAGCCTCAAGAGGGGCACAGTACTGCACCATTGATGCCTGCTTTGCCCACTCAACAGAATATTAAATATCGCCTTGCTTGCTCTCTCTCCGCTGCTTTCCTCTTTCAAGAAACACTTTGGTGCTCTCTGCAGAATTTTGCTACTTCATTCAACACTGTCCGCAAAGTCTGAAGTAGCTTAGTGGTAGGCTTTATGTCATTTACCAACGATGGCGTGGCTTTATGTCACACACAGCACTTTCAGGCTTTTCACTAATCCCCATTCTTTTCTTCTAAGCCTTATGTTACTTGAGAGTTTGACAGGAGGAAGTTTCATATGGACAAGGCCTTCTAAAACCAAGCTGCCACTGGCTGTTGACGCCCAGATGAAATACAGCAGAGTAGAGCTTTCATCTGTCAAAGGCTGAACAAACCGTAATGCAAGCTCTCAGTCTTTTTCTCTAAATAAGGGCAGAAGTAAGAGCTCAAGGTTCAAACTCATTTAAGCCTTCAAACCCCACAGAAGCACCCTGAACAAACAGCCAAGTGCTACAAGCAACGATGGGCATGTACTACTTCCCATTTTACCTCTGTGTGTGTGCAAATCACAAAAAAATGTTAAAAATTTTGTGAAGAGATCCTAACAATAATTCTACAATTAAAAGAGATAATGCTGTAAGTTTTTAAATCCAGTGCAGAACTTCAACTCAATTGATTAAATTTAAGCAATAAATTTTTTTCTGCTTAAAAAAGTATCAAGTCACAGGGTGACTTCGTCACCAGTCTAAACCCATAACATGCAGAAGAAAAAAATGGTAGGTAACTTCAATGTACTCGATTGCTTCCATTAATTGTTTACACTTCCTAATGAAATCAAACAGTTTCGCAGCCCTAAGCAATATACCTTAGAGATGAAAAGGCAGGCCATACCCTCCTTGTTTTGAAGTCTCTCCACTCTTATGAGCTGTTCCTGGTAGGAAACACCCTTCCTCCAGCTGTAAGGACAACCGAGCAGCTGCCTTAATAACCAATGCCAACTCCACATATTAATACATAAAAGCAGCTGCCTGCCTGCCTATGCAGCTGAAGGAAAAGTGCTGGAGGCACAGGCCAGTGGCTAAAACCGGCTCTGATTGCAAAGGCAGCTGCTTGCTTCATACAGCTGCAGGAAGAGTGCTAGGTATCAAAGTAAGAGGAGAAATGTAAGATGAAATGGCTCAAGCTGTGTAATCATAATTCCCAGAATTTATAAGAGATACTTGCATCCTTAATCTCTGATCCTTAGCTGCCCATTTGTGAACTGGGGTAAAGATGGGATAAATATGCCTCTCTGCTCTTAGGATCCTGAAAAAATAAATTCATTTGTGACTGTGAAGCATATTAATATATAGATATCCTACCAATGCCAAGAAGAAATAGGGAATTCTATCTTCTTTGTGAACTATTCAAAGCATGGCATTGTTGCTCATTATATAAATACCATTCCTTCTATGCATTAAACAATATTAGAGACTTAAAAAAAATTAAAGACAAAAATGAAGCACTCAGTTCCTAAGTGCTGGCCAGATTGTGAAAACGGCTACAAGGATCTCTTTGGTTGCTTGTTGAGCATGTTTGTGCATGAGAAAGAAGTGCACGACACATACAAATTAGAGAAAAATGCCCTGCTTCCCTGCTCTGACTCAGTAGGCATATGTAGCAGTCTGCATTCACTGCATAAAATAAATACTGTCGGCAGCTTATACTGCTTTGGGAAAAAGCAATCTCCATCGATATTCAGCAGCTGATGACAAACACTGAACAAGCTATATTCTCAGACTGGTACAGAAACTGCATGTAATTACTAGCACAAGGGGCTTTCTGATCCCCTTCCTTTTGAAAGGGCAACTACAGTGCTAGCAGAACTGACCAGACTCTTTGAGTTGGAAACAGGCAAGAAAGGGCACAGAACTGAAAAAAGATGGAGATGTCTCAGAAGCATAGGATCTATGCTGAAGTGGACTTCAGTATATGAGGCGCAAGGGTGGGACCAAACACAGGACAAGAATCAGAAGTGGAGGGAAATCTGAGGGCAGAAGACAGGATGAGGAGCTTAGTACAACACAGGTTCTTCTTAATTTAACCACCTCTTAACTTCAGGTCTCATTTCCAGAGTGAGACCAAGGGGATGCTCTTGGGTTAGAAAGCTCCAATTCAGGCACCGAGAACCTCCAGTAACTCTGTGAGAACTAGCACAGGGCTGGCACAACTGGTAGGTTTCTGTGCTGTCGGGTACCTCTGACCAGGCCCACAGTGTAATCCTTAGTACCAACACCATGTCTCCTCCTGTTCTCCAGAACATCCCAGACTTCATTTAGCTAACGCTGAGATGACCCACCTTCCTGTCATTTTTGCTTCATTTCTGTACAAATGTCTGGCAATGGAAAACCATTTGGAAATTGTCATCTCTATTCTCATCTAGTAATATAAAATTACTGGCTGGGCAATGGTATAAATGCAACTTAACAGCTACCAGGGCTGCTGGCAGAATACAGTAACAACCAATACTAGTATACTGACTTACTAGAAACTGCATAATCAAATGTTCCCCTAAGAAATACCTGATACACAGTGGAAACTGTCTACCTTCAAATCATCAGAAATATTTCATATCCCCTTGGAATATATCACACAGCACTTTTTTTTTTTCTTCAAGAAAAGAAGCAAATTGATCAAGAAGATTTTAGATAAAGAAGTCTTACACTTTTCTTCACATTATTAAAGAGGATAAGCAGAAAAAAAAATATGGAGAAAATAAAACCTCAGAGTTTTATTTTCTAACTACCCCTCCTCAATTTTTCCAGGCTTTTGATTAAGTTCAGAGATCATGTACTGAAAATGGTACATTTTAAAACAATTAATAAAGCTTCTTTACAGATACTCCGCGTCCCAGCCTTGGTCACCTTAATGCAAGGTCACTATGAACAAGTGAGCATTGTAGCCTGCTCCTACAGCAACCCGCGGCTGCGTGATGAGCCATCATGTAAGCTGCCTCAGGTCCTCTTGCTCATCTGCTCAAAGGAGTTCCCTCAGGTCAAGTCCCTTGAGGTGATGGGTTCCTCTCCAGTGCTGACAGACTGGGGCGGCTCAGAGACATATTGCTGGAAGATGCCATATTTCATAGGAACCACTCATATTCACTTGCCTACATCCTGCTCAAGAATACTGTTAATGCAGAAAACTAGGCACTAACATACACATTGACAGCTGTAGACAAGACATTAGTGAGCAGATGACCACGTTCATGAGTAACGACTGTCCAAAGACAGTGCAATTGATTCCACTGAAAAGCCCTCCCCATCAAAATCTCACAAGGCATAGAGACCAGGCAGAATTATCACATGGCATAACCAATACAGTGCATGACCAAAGAAGCTCAGATAGGCTTTCGTGGTGTCAGTCTCCTCCATCCATCTTTTATTTTTCCCTCAAACTGGGGATATGACTACATATATTGAAACAACGTACATTTAAATGATTGGTACCATTATACGTGCCTGCAATGCACTGGTTTAATAGCAAATAAAATTTTGGTATCAACACTGGCATCAAATTGAGTAAATTTATGAAGACAGCCCTTCACTGTGCTGTTGGCTGTCTTTTTTGTTTCAGAACTAAAGCATACAGTAAACACACTTCTCATTATAGGCCCCATTATACATAAAACTGTGGTTGATAATTAGTGCTTCCTACTCAATTCCCTGTCATTCGCACAACACAGTTAATGAAAGGGAAGGCACCAGAGTGTGACGTGCCGCGTTTTCATCAATACCCTACATACAAAGGTAAAATTAATTCACTACCAATAATGTTGTCTTCCACTGCTCTATCAGTCAAGAACTCCCTTGCCCACTCTCTTGCAAATGAAAGATTCTTTTAATTTCTCCCCAAAATGGGAAAGGCATTTCCCTCTTTCTGAGATGTATCTCTTGCATTGAATGCTAAAATACAATGAAATAACAGCTGAGGAAATCAAGCAAAAGCTTTCACAGTGTCTCCAAAGACAAACACTTGGAGCAGAAGAGGAATGGCAAACTATAAAAGCTAAAAGGTAATATCAACTGTGGCAGCGTGACAAGGGAGGTGATTCTACCCCACTACTCCACTTTGCTGAGACCCCATCTGGAGTGCTGCATCCAGTTCTGAGGTCCCCAGAACAACAGACATGGACTTCTCAGATCAAGTTCAGGGAAGGGCTGGAAAATCTGTCATACAAAGAAAGGCTCTGAAAGCTGGGGCTCTTCAGCCTGGAGAAGAGAAGGCTCCAAGGGAGACCTCACTGCAGCTTTCAACATATAAAGGGGTCTTACTGGAAAGATGAGGACTGACTTTTTACCGAAGCCTGTAGTGACAGGAAAAGGGCCGAAGGTTTTAAACTGGAAGAGAGGAGGTTTAGGTTGAACATAAGGAAGAAAATTTTATGATGAGGATGGTGAAACACTCGAAGAGGTTGTCCAGAAACACTGTGGATCCAAGGCCAGGTTGGATGAGGCTTTGAGCAACATAGTCTAGTGGAAGGTGTCCCTGAACAAGGCAGAGGAGTTGGAACTTGATGATTTTTAATGTCCTTTCCAACCCAAACCATTCTGTGATTCTCCTAACTGAAGACTAGATTCCTAACATGACAGTCAACATACACCAGTTCTATGAAAAGAATGATTTCCCTCAATCAACACCACTGAAGGATATGGAGATTTTTAGCAAATTTTAGGGTTTTCTCTAGTTTAGTCATGTTTAGAGAAATAATGTCTAGAATATCCTGCTTTTAGGTGCTCTCCTAAAGACTCTCCATTTGACTACCATCAGACAAGTAGTGGAGTATCATACCTGTAGTAACAAAGATACTATAAGAATAGTGGTTGATGTAGAACTGGAAGATGTACAGGATAGGGAAGAGAAGTAAGAACAAAACTGTTCCACCTATCTCTGGAATGACAGCTGCCAGCAGAATACACAGCCCCAGGTAGCAAAATCTCCCATACATACTCGCAGTTGCACTGCAGAGACAGGCCAATCCCCTACAGCCAAGTACACAAGCAATATGCACTCTGTGGAGAAGACAATAGTCTTAAGCTGCTACTCCTCTATTGACAGCATAACTGCACTGCTTTATACAGACTTCAATACTCTTATTTAGCTTTTACTTTTCTGAAATTAAATTTTTAATAGGAACCCTTTTCCTACAAACAAGTCTTAAATAGAAAAAGCCCACTAAACAACTACAATAGACAATGGACAATAACTACTCAGTTTATGGCAAAACCTGTATTTTATTAAAAATACATGCAATTCTCCATACATTTGTATCCAAAACGTAAGAAAACACCTGTTTACAGGACCATATGCAGCATTTCTATCTTAGCATGCAGAAATATTTGTTATATTTGTTAAAACATCAGGCAATATTTAACTCTAGCAACTGGCTGAGGGAGGATGATGTAATAACATACTATTATGTAGTGTGTTACCAATTACTATGTACTTTCCTAGCTTATTCTTAAAAATCTTAAGTAAGGGGAAAAAAGCATTTAAACACTAAGGAAGAAGGCAGTGTTGAGTTCTTCTCACTGTCAAACAGAGGACAAGAATCCTGCTGGCATCCTCCATTACATCACAGTTCTGCAAATTGGCACAATCAGAGGAAGATGCTTCACTAGTTCCAAGCTGCTCTGCAGTCTGACTGCCAGAAAACAGATGCTGGGAAGCCATAGCAACATTTATGCCATTTATCAGAAGAGTCCTTTGCAATTATGATAGAATTTCAGCCAGGAAGAATAACGTCTCCTGGTTAAAATATGGAAATTATAAATTCAGTTACTTCCTACTCCTGCCAAAAAAAGTCTGTGTTCATGAGCATCTTACAATTTCCATGCTGTAATTTATTATTTTTTTTCTCATAAAATGGGAATAATAGTTTATTATAGCAGTGGAATGTTGAAAAACATGTTTCATTAATATTTACAACATTCCTCTTGAGGATTCCAAAGTCAGTGACAGAAATCAGTAATTTGATATGACAGCTTGTACAGAGACGCATCTTATTGACAGTTATTCGTACAAACTAGAATATGCAATAGGCTGTTTCCCCTACGATGTCATCAACCCTTCACATGAGCCTAAGATCATAAATAGGAACAGGTATTTTATTCCGAGGATGCACAAAACAGGTAAGGTGATACAATTCCTAGCCCAAAAAGCCTACAGACTTATTTTTAATGAAAAATTAATTGAGGTTAAAACAGCAGGAGGAGAAGACAAGTACAGATGAAAAACAGGCCAGGATGCTACTCAGGATGTAGTTTAAAAAGTATAGATCATGTTAACTCAGAACAATTTTCACTAAATAAATATGGACTGAGGTTCATAGGCATTATCCATACCATGAAGAGGTTACAATTAAAATGGTGAGAAAAAAAATCATTTCTAAGACTAGTCAATAAAAGAAAGGAAGAAAGAAGTAAAAGACAAGGATAGAAAAAAACCTCAATTGGTTCTGCAGTCAGGGTAGCTGGACATACATCTTTAGGGTTCCTATGAACGTGTATCCATATATTTCTGTACTGCAGTATCTGCTGGTCTAATTCAACCTCAATGTTCAGCAACTCACTCCACAGGCCAGTGAGCTCTCCTCGGCTCCCTCTCCTTAGCTTTCCTCCTGGTGGGAAAATGCACTATTCTCATAGGGTTTGGCTGAGTGGAAGCAGTGACTGCAGGTTGTATCTTGTACCTGGCTGTGAAACCCGGTGGGTGCTGCCACATTTTGTCTCCTGCATCCCTACTCCCATCACAAGCCAAGCAGCTAAACATTTAAGCAAGTGAAAAGGCTTTTAACCCTCAAATGCAGTTTGTTGTCTTACAGAAAGCTTACAAAGGAGGGGATGCTGATCCATTTCATGCAGTTTTAAAAGCTATTTGGAAAAGAGTGGGGTTTTCAGGAAGTATTTCAGGGGGTGATGGAGTCACAATTTACAGCGAGACACTGCCAGTCCCAGGGGAAAGCAGGAGGGATCCAATGCTTTTATCTATAACAAACTTGCTCAACTTGGCTTGTGCTCACAGTGCGCTGGCGAGGCGGGCTGGCTCTCCTCGCACAACGGCACTTGTGTCTTCCCAAGGCTCCTCAAGTTCCCACCAAGCTCTTACTCCACAGGAGAGAACAGCAGAGTATTTGTTTGCTTCAACATACTTTTTCATTAGAGAAGAAATGTTGGTTTCAGGGGACGTTTCAAAAATAATTATGTATAACAAAAGCATCCCTTCAGTCTGGGATTACTACCTATGAAAACTTTAAATTTTACTTCCACATGCCAAAACACAGACCATGCAGAATATGGTAATATTAACCAAATACAACGCTTAGATTACAAATCAAACCCCAAAATCAAAACTATGTCTGTGAAAACAGCACCAGTTCCCTTTTTATCCTGAATAAGTTGAAATCAAATAAATAAATAAAGTACTAAAACACACAAATGCAAAATCAGACTCAAAACACAACAGCCTATATAAAAATTTTTTCATAATATTTTGGATGCCACCCTTCACCGGCCCCCCTACTATGTCTTCTTCAATTCCAACATATGTTTGTGTCTCTGCTTGAGATAATTTCTGATAGCAGGCAAACTAATTAAACATTCTTTAGAAGCCACAGGGCTGAAGTCACCGTGCGGTGACTAAACACTGCAGCTGTCAGGAGAGGCAAAGTGGGTTCCCATCCTAATCCTGCACTGACCTCAGAGCCGAGCCTGAGAACCTGTCAGAAAGGTGCTCTCACAGCACAAGACAGCGAGCAGCAGCTGCTTATGCTCAGCAGGCTGCAACTAGTCTTTTTTTTACTCCCTTTTTTTTTTTTTAAATTCTTTTTTTTTCTTTTTTTCTTCCTTTGTATTTTTTTACTGTCACTCTGGATACACCCTGCATGGCACTCGTGTATGCACATCCCTGCTCCTGGTGAGAAGGAGCTGCCTGTGAGCTCAGTTTTTGACATGCTCAAGCCCAGATCGAGATGAAACCCAATGTCCTCTAGTCAAACTGCAGGCAGAAAACCTGCACCCACCTTGTGTGTGGGATGAGAAGCATGAAAGAGATATTTAAAGGTATTTCCAAATCCAATTAAATGCAGGTATTTGACAATGTTAATTCTTTTATGCAATTAACAACAGTATTAAGCTTTTTCCCCCTTGCATATAAAGAAAATTAATTTGAAAATTATATCAATAACACAAGCAAAAAGGGAAAAAGAGCCTCTTTAATCATACTAAATTAGCCACTAAAGCATAAACATGTGGCAGAATATATAACATACCTTTAATTCGAAGGTGTGATTTTTTTTAACTACAAGGCAGAAGGCAGAGAAAAAGCAATCTTTTTAAAGTATTCTAACTGAGATGCAATGCAGATACAATATTAACTCAATAAAAAACCTGACAAACAACAGACCTAAGAGAGATGGAAAACGTGAATAATGCCTTTGAATTAGACATTCATTCAAACAAACGAACCTCAGTGATTCAACCTGGTATGGTCTGTCCACAATGGCTCAAATTACTAAATTGACAATACTCTTGTCACCATGCATTTATCCTGCTTTGCTCTTCATGGCACCTTAGAGTAGTCTAATTTTCTAAAATAAACAAGAACGCAAGTGAAGACTGTTTATGGAAAGATAATTCTGAAAGCAAGAGACTGAAAAAGGACACTTTTTGGAAGGAGTTACTAAAATACAATTTAAAGAATTACCACCTCAGCCCTACTCAGAAGAGACTCATCAGTTTTGCTTCCAGTTCACTGCAAGCTCTAGTTCTTGTCACAGGTATCCAAAATCTTCCTTTGCTACTATAAGCTCATCCTTCCACCACTAATTAAACAGTTTCCTCTTTCAGTCATAGAATCATAGAAAGGTTTGGGCTGGAAGTGACCTGAAAGGTCATCTAGTTCTAACAATTCTGCCATGGGCAGGGACACTTTCCACTAAACCAGCTTGCTCAAAGCCCCATCCTGCCTGGCCTTGAACATTTCCAGGGATGGAGTATCCACAACTTCTCTGGATGACCTGTTCTGGTGCCTCACTACCCTCATAGGAAAGAATTTCTTCTTAATATCCAATGTAAATCTACCCTCCTTGAGCTTAAAGCCATTCCCCCTTGGTCTATCAATGCCCTTGTAAAAAGTCCCTCTGTAGCCTTCTTGTAGCCCCCCTTTAAATACTGGAAGGTTCTATAAGGTCTCTCCACAGCCTTTTCCTTCTCCAGGTTGAATAATCCCAACTCTCTCAGCCTGTCTTCATAGAAGAAATGCTGCAGCCAGGTGATCATATTCATGCTGCTCTTCTGGACCCGCTCCAGCAGGTCCACGTAACCTTGAATACATAAGCTAACAATGAAAAGCCTAAAGGGTTTTCAATCCAACTTTTGCAAATTTGACCCATGTATTTCCTGGTTTTGTACCGTGGGGCATTTCATGACTGGAAGACTCATATTGGTTTCAGTGAAGAAAAACTTAATTACAGATAGCAAAGTCCCAACCACACTAAGTTCTCATATAAAACTTAAAACTTGTGATATCCAAGATCAAGATATTGAAAAAAATGTCATGTCATGATTGATATTGGTCTGAGCTCAGAAAAAAATACATCTTAAACTAGCCAAGCAAGGTTACTGCCTTTTTCTGAAAGCATTTTCAGACATTCTGCTTTCTTACTGCTTCTCAAAGGTACATGACAAACGTAACTTAGATGACAAAACCATCAGACCTCCTCTAAGTGCTGGGAATTGAGGAGAACACTTGAGTTCCATCATATCTCATGAAGACCATTTTCTTGCTAATTTATGGGACTGCATCAAGCCAACCAAAGACTCAGTTTCCCAGCTGTCAGGAGAATGGGAGAGAGGTAAGTAACAGGCACTTGGCAACAGCACCATCACTCCTCCAAACATCAGGCCATCCCTGAGGAAACAACAGTTAGAAGTTCATTGGCAAAACAGGTTATCAGGAGCTCATCAAATCTCGCCTCTGATCAGCACACTGACTTATGAAACACAGCACTGTATTAGAAGATATTCATCCCTTGGACTTAGAGGTATTTCATGACAAGGTATTATTATATAGGAGATCTTCTAGTGGGCAGATTTCTATTATTTAAAGGTATTCTTGACACTGAAGCACATAAAGTCATTTATTCCCAAGTGAAAACCTAAGTCTTCAAGAGACAGGCTCTGCAAAGAGTGCCTGCCTGCACGAGAACCACCCTGTGGCACACCTCTGTGCTTCCAGGCAAGCCACATTCCTTCAGCTGGGGCTCCTTCTAGGAAGCAAACTTATCAAATGAGATACGACTTCAATGCTGTAAAAACAAAATTCTGTATGAAACTTTACCCCTGGGAAAAAGAAAGAAAAACAAGTGGATTGCTTGTGACAGGTGTTAGCCGTGCCTCTCACAGCATTACCGGAATGCACGCACGTACATGGTGAAGGGTGCAGGAGATGGGACCTCACAGAACAAAACTCCACCCACCCTAATCTACAGAAAGATGTGGGCAAAACTGCTTTTAAACTTCAAAGTGAAGTTGGTACCATTATCCCATCATACTTAACTAACACTCAAAGTGACTAAAATCTTAAGGGAATAGGTTCATAAACTATGAGCAGCTGAGCCTGGATGCATTGACTATACAACATAAGGCTCACTACTGTGTGAACAGCCCACAAAATACTTATTAAAATTCTGTGTAAGAAGTTTTCAACTTGATAACATGAGTGTGCACAGATGAGCTCTTCTAAATAATAAGTTTTTCTTGCCATAAGTGAGAATCCTGAGTAAGGACACAGACTGTTTGTTTCCAACCAGAGATTTTTAACAGCCTCATTATGACCTGAAATAAAAGATGTTTTTCTCATTAATCAAAATTTTTACTGCAAAAATGTATCTTTTTATTTTCTTAGAGGTTACCCGATTTATTAATAAGAATATTAAAGAAAAATTTTAAACTTTTGTCAGCACACACCACATCGTTCACGATATAGTTAATGCTTCTGCTATGATTAAAGTTGGTTATAAAGCAACCTTCTGCAAAATGCCTAAAAGCTGTATTTACAAATCAAAAAAAGAGGAGCACGAGAACAGGAGATATGCTGTTAGGGAAATGACTGATTGATAAAATGGGATACTTGCTATATTGCCAGCTGCCCTAGGTGTACCGCTACTCTCGTAACTAGAATCATTTGTCAGTGTACACCTGACAGGTGCCAACTTCAAGCCCAGGTAAAACAAAAGCATTCCTATGAGCAGCACTCCCGCAATCATATCCCTCTATCAGCTGCAGGGTGCAAGAAATTAAAATAAACTGTTCATAGATAAGCTGGCCATGCTGCTAGACTGCATGTTACACGCGTTAAATGCCAATTTGCCCAGTCATAAAGTTTTGATTACGTTTAATACTTTAAGGGAGAAAATAATTGACTTGAGGGGGATACACACAGTCTCTGGAGTGGATCTTTTCAGAATTAAACCTCCTCAAACTTCATTTTCTATTCACGGTATTGAATGGTTTATTACATTTTAACCGTCTTCCTCATCAAACAACAGGAATTCCTTATTTCATATTCACTTAAGAAACAGAGCAGCGTTCTAGCCCTCCATCTGCTGGCTCTGCAGCAGCAGTTGACCATGACTTCCAGCACACTCTCATTGCTGATAAGCCAGCAAGGAAGAGCAAGGAACAAGACACAAAGGGTTTATCCTACACCCCTTACTATTAATATTTGATGAAGTTGTGTCTGTAATGAAATGAAAGCAGACATAACAGAACCAAGAATAATCCCAGAACTAATCAGACAGAAAATATGAAGGTGATGACGTGGGCTTTATGACTTCAAAGAATTCATTGCTTTAATCATACTCATTTCTTCTGAGTAAATTTACTTCAGACTGGATATCTGTTAAGAATGATATTTATTTTTATTTATTACATCATCATAATTGTGATTATCACTGATTTATATTACTGATATAACATTACTGACCTCACAGCTTATGATGTGCCATATTCTAGAGTCCTTCTACTTGATCCAAGTGTTAATTTAACAGTTCCCTTTGAAATAATCCCACACACAGAGCCCACTATGAGAGCTGGTATCCAATCTCTTACTGAGAGGTTCTAATAATCGGTACACTAAGTTCTTTTAAAAAGGTAATAGCATTTTAAAAGTTGCAGATATATATTTGCACTCTTGCATATCTGTGAGAGACAGACATACTCCAGTGCACGCGCTAGCACAGAGCAGAGCTTTAGAAGATGGACTAATTGGACAGGCTGGGCTAAAGTGGCAGCCAGGGGTTAAACAAGGTGGTTTCATTGACCCAACAACCTATGATGTGCTGATGATCAAACTTCCAGTGGAGTCAACGGGATGACTCCAAAGAAACTGCTTCTCTGGCTTCCCTAAACACATATCTCATTTCCCACTCACTTGATTTGCCTCAAATTTCGTTTTACTCTTTTCCTAGCCCAGGGCACTGATTACCTTGTAATACTACCACAGTCTGTCCAGACGGTGTTCCAAGATCCACTCCAGCTTCCATAAGGAAAGGAGAGGGAGTCACTAGATGCCCTCCTGCCTCCCTTTTTAGTGGGAAAACTAAAAGACTGTGTAACTGGGATTAGTTGGTTGGTGCAAGGCTGAAAGGAGCCAAACTACACATCTGTATCGCTTCAAAAGAAAGAGTTTACTTGAATTTGCAGAGGTTTTCAGAGCATCTCTTCCAAGGTGATCATAAAAAAAACCCACTGCACACAGAACACCACACTAAGCTGTCACAGAGCAAGAATGATAACCATCACATTGATGAATGGGAAAGACATAAATAAAAACAGGAATAAAGTGGTCAATTTTGTCAATAAAGGGAAATCATCAGTCAAGTCCCATGAGTCACAGAAAACACCAAGTGGGTAAAATGGTTCACTGTTGCTTCTAATGCAGGAGTAAGTGGGCATTAAATAAAACCAGCATGATAAGCTAAGAAAAAAATAACTTCATCTATCACACAGGCTGCGATAGCCTGTCACAAGTTATTGCAGGTGGTGAAACAATTGACAGAAGTTCAAGGAGGGTTTTACTGGGGTAGGGGAGACCAGTGACAAGCTATTATAACCACAACACTCTCTCTTGCTCTGGAAGCCCCTCCACCCACAAGCAGCTGGAAGCTGAACAAAAGCACCGCTCCCTTATTGCCCTGTCCATAAACCTCCCCCAGGCACTGGCTACTGCTGGAGATGGGGTACTGCAAGAGGTACTGCTGCCTTACCCAAAATAGCTGTTTTTACATTCTTGTTTCTGCCACAAGAAGCCACAGGCAACCGCAGTGAGAGGCTGTGGGGGTAGGCAATCAGCTCCCAGGCAGGCTGGAGGGAGGCAAATGCAAAAGCTCAGCTGAGAAATCCTTCCTTTCCTCTTACTTCTGTGTTCTGCATCCATTCAAAACACCCTAAAAACCTCCATTATTTTCAAATATCCCCAGATATGAGTTAAATGGGAAGATTAAAGGGAAGTAAAGTCTTTAAAAGCTACTCTTAAACCAAAACATTCAGAGACCTGGAGTATAACCACGTGCCTGGAAGTTAAAAACTTAGTCATTGAAAAAGGAAAACAAAGATGCCCTGGAAACTTTCTGTTGTTCAAACAAAAATGCAAAGGTTATAAAAATCACTGGTATAAAAACGCTAATGTAAAAATTTAGTCTAAATCTAAACTGAAGGTAATTCAGCAAAACATTGTTCTGTCTTCTCACCAGGAATGCAACCTTGTTTTAACAGGTTTAAATTTTTTAAACAATTTAAATTTTTTATACTTGTACTGCCTCTTCCATTTGATGTAATAAAAACCTGAAGAAGTGACTGAAAAATGCATGTTGAACTGTTACTCCTTTCATGTATTTATATCTATTTAGAATGTATGCAATTGACTCAGCCCTTTTTTTAACACAATTTGACCAAAACCAAGAGATCCTACATTGAAAATGTACATTTCCTGGGACTGAATAGCTGTTGCAGTTTTTCCATAGCTAACCCTTTATTCTGAGGGAAATCCTCGATAACATACTTTATTCACCAAAAACTCACTGTGACTGATGTTCATCTGACACAGCAGAGGGTCACACTCAGCTATCAGTGCTTCAGTGAACTAAAACCATGCTCACAGAGTAGCCTGAAAGGCCACAAGTGTCTTTTGACCAGTGACTACCTGCCCTGACTGCAGGACATCACAGATACACCATGACAATGGTGGCTATGGGGCTCTTCCCAAAAAAACGAAGGCAGGCCAATGCCATCTTCCCAACCCAACCCATTTTACACCACCTGAGGATTTGTCCCACCACCCAGCCTAAGAAATCCTCTTGACAAAAGGATAGACTCACTGGTTTCTCAGATAACTGCAGATGGAGAGGAAGAATGGGGAAGGAAGCTGTATGGATCATCAACATGGGAAGAGTGAAAAAAGTCATCGTAGATCAAAATAATAACATGTATCAAAATTGCATCTTTATATTTATCTAGATAAATTATTCCTTATGACTTTTTTTTTTTTGAGTGGGAGGAGGAGAGGAAACACATCATTTTCCTTCTTCATACATAGCTTCATAACTACAGTAACATCAACGTTTTACTCTTCAGAATCACTGGCTATCATTTGATCCCCAGTTCTGTGTTCGTCCAACACTTTGTAACTGTACCTTCTAATTGCCAATATTTTTTTTCAGACCCCTTCTACAATTTGTCAACTTAATTTTCAAACCTAAAGCCGTATTACAGTTTAAAGGAACCAGAAACTGGATTAGCAGCCTCTCAGCTGGGCATCACCTACACATTTAATGAGCACACTTGGTATTCCATCACCCGGATCAATAATGAAAATACTGGTACCTACCATTAACCCAAGGCAGTGTCCCATGGAAACAAACTCAGTGAATCTTTTCATTCAGACAATGAACTTATCCACTGACAACCATGCACTGTGATTTTAAAATGAGTTTTGCATTTATTGTATAGCTCCTGCCTTCCTAATTTGCTATTAGAAGGCCAGTGAGATGTCACAAAAACACTTGCAGATGTCAAGCTTCTGACATGCACTGTTTCTCTTTGTCCACAAAACATGCTGACTTAAATATTTAAAGTATGAGTAAAACACGTGCTATATACCTAATTTTCAAATAATTTAGCTACAGAATTTTTCACTGTAAATACTCATTATAAATTCCAATACATATTTCCTCATGGTACATCTTTATTATCCTCGGAAGTTCTCTCATAAAACAACTGGTCTCAGACAACTGGGTAAAACTGTTATTTTTACAACTGTCTAAATACAAATTCACATAGACCTGTTTCATTCCTTGGAATAAACAAACACACATGCAAACCTAGAGAAATATAAGTATGGACTTCACTCTTCTATTTCTACTTAAAATAATTGCACAAACATTGAAAAAAGCAGACCAGATCACTGACTATCCAAATATTTCTCCTAGAAAACATTTGCAGAAACTCCAAACACCTAACTTCTGCAGTAAAATCAAAGTAGCTGCCTGTAACCAGGATCAGGCTGGTCAGAAGAAAACAGATCTATGCTCAAAGACACTGTCAGAGATAATAACCCATGTCTTCACTAGGCAGGGAAGAGACACTTCAACCAGCCATGGCATACAACTCAGTGCCCACACAAGAAGAGCTGCTGGTCTCAGAGACATAAAGCAGATGGATGAATCCAAGACACTCAGTTCCTTAAACTCCAGTCAGATACACATGTTGGGAAATCTTCCATAGGACCCAGAATGGTTTACTACCTGGGCTTACTACAAATTCAGAGATCACCTTTTTAAAGCAGAAGCTGACCCTTCTTCATGCAGTAAGACCTAAAGAGATGATGTTCTACACAAGGAAGGTTCTTCTCATCTGAAGCCACCAGGGCTGTGATTGAATGCTATGGTATGGGAAGAGCTTCTTTTTTCGCTTTGTAGGGCAGACTGTTACTGCTAGAAGGTTCTGATGGGTTCCTCTGAAGTCATGCCTAATCCCAGGCAAAAAAGTTAAACTTGGGACCAGAAACCTTAAAACAGGTGGCAGCCTTTAAAGGACCATTACCATCTTACTCTAAGTGGGTTTTTACCAGAACAAACTGCTGGTTGTGTTTCACAGTTGATTTTTTAGATTTATCCCTTTATCACAAAAACCTTCTAATACAGATCCATAATGGTGCCCACCAGCCTGACACATACATAGCCAACACAAGCCTTGACACTCTGCTGTCACTCAACAGGCAAAGGTAGAGTTAGAAAGTACAGAAATGCTACAGTGAGGTGTTAAAGGACCAGATTGTTGTTATGCAGACAGCTGGCATCGATTAAGTGGCCATTCAGTGCCTGATAAGCAGGACTTGCACTCTGCTGTGACCTGCAAGTCTCCTCTGATGTGATGTACCATGTAATGCAGAGTCTCAGTGAAGTGAATAGTGTCTAACTAGAGATCTGAAGATAAACACAAGTGTGTTTTTTATTCAATCTTGTTATTTATTACTAAATATTAATACCAGTAAAGACTATTTTTGGTACTGAGTTTTTGTATAGTCAGACTGCAATGCATTATTGATGTTGTGGCACCCAAATGAAGATAACTTTCAGGCCTTCACAGACTGAATTTAGTTGTTTCATTTCCACTGAAACATAGTGAGAGACAGAAGAGCTCAACTCCTGCTAATAGCTCTGGAAACTTCCTCAAACTTACAATGCATTTTTCTTCAAATACAGGTATGAGGCATTTCAATATTCACACAGACCCCAAGATGCAGTCTTACAAATTCAGGGGGTTTCCTAATTTCTTTTTTTTTTAAATGCCTTTCTACACACTTTACAGACACACCAGTTAGAGAAGTACATACCCTACTGTCCCTCTGAATATGAGCCTCTACTGATACAATGTTATCAGCTCAATTTTATCCCAACTCTGTATCTCTGTATTTCTCATTGTAAGATCCAGCAACCTGGATTCTTGTCCTGAAATTATAAGTAGTTCTATTATTTCATGTTTAAATAACAGGTTTTGTGTTTTCTTTTCCATTTATTCTGTATCTTCCATCCTATGATAATACAGGATTAATATATAGGGCAACTTGATATTTTTCCCAACTGTAAATAGGTCATAATCTTGGGAAAGAAGTATCTATTAATAATTCTTATAAGTAAATCATCCTCATTCTTAAAAGACCAATCTGAAAAGCATTACTAGAGGTCATAAATTTTTTTTTTTAAATCTTCTCAGCCTGAAACTTCAGATTCTCCCATTTTTCTGTTTTAAAGCAAGTATTGCACTCATTCTCTACAGTGTGCAAAGCCAGATCTGCAAAACTCTGCAGTTTTAACTCGCTCTTCCTTCAACTGCAGGCCATTATGTGCAGGGAGTCACTGCAAAGCTGCTTTTATTGACAGGTATTTCCCCCTCACCACATCCCCACATGCTTTCTTTTAAAGTCTACAATGGTGAAGCTGGATGGGAAAATGCTTGGGTGCTTTGTTTCAGGTCTGAGCAACATCTTACTTTCCCACAACAGGTAGGCACAGGCAGAGAGTGCTGCTGAATGCAGGAGACATTGCCAGAGGATCAAACCACTAGTTACTGCTCCTGTCTCAGGCACTGCATATTTTCTACTGACCGTGGCCCCTTGCCAAGCTCTAATTAAGACACTTCAGTGTGTCAGGGAGTTAACCCTCTGCTGCACATACCTTCCCAGAAGCACCAAGGTATAAGCATAATTTTTCTAAAAATACCTCAGCAGCTTTGCCGTTACTGGTACTGTGAGGTACCCAAGCCCTTCACATTTTTACCTTGCCAATTCTATAAATGAGGATGAATGAAAGAGGTAGTTGGAACCATGACCTTTAGCAGCATTTCTAAAAGTGAATAAGCATTCCTCCTGTATGGATTTGATGTGTATTTCCAAGTCTATTTTCTTTTGAAGAAAAATACATTGATTTGTCAAAGAGTAGAAATTCCTTTAAAAAAATTAATTAAGAACAGGCTATAGAAAGTTATTTACTCTCCAAATAGTTTTTTGTTCTATTTTTGAAGGCTGCAGAGCAGCAATGTTGCTGTAACGGAAATGGAGAATTCTGAAGAATCCAG
The DNA here is from genome assembly GCF_003031625.1 of Empidonax traillii. NCBI lineage: Eukaryota > Metazoa > Chordata > Aves > Passeriformes > Tyrannidae > Empidonax > Empidonax traillii. The sequence continues at coordinate 397,368 of NW_020955571.1, forward strand.
AGTTGCATTTTATTTCACAAGAGATCAAACATAAACACAATATTTGCTGATCTATCAATCCTATCTGTTGGTCTCACGCAAAGAACAACCACCACTGAACTGAATGAGGGGAAGCTGTGACAATAGTCAGAGGGGGTAAAAGGAAGCCCATGTCGAGGTTGTTTGCATCGACTGTAATCTATATTTTCTTCTTCAAAAACCCTGTTTAATCCCTGCATCCTGTCTGTACATGGAAATCTTCCCTAATGAAAAGCAATATAAGTCACAATGTGACTGAGAGACAAACTAAGTTAATTTCATTCTAGTAACTGGAGGGGAGGGGGGACAGGAGGGAAATAATCGTTACTTGAATATGAAAAATGTCTATATGCAATAAAACCAACAGGAAAAAGCAAATTGTTTCAACTTTTAAAGCGGTAAAAAAACCAGAAAATGTAGTTGACCAGCCAGTTGCCCTCATATTGCAGAGTATAACAAGACATTTGTAATGGAGCCCTTGATTACTTCAGGGCAACAAAAATCTGAATATTACAGAGTCTAAAAGAGGTTAATTTGTAAGCCAATTCCATGTCTTTGCTCTTACTGTGCATTAGCCCAAGTGGCAGGAAAACCAGGGCTGTTTTCCAAAGTCATTACTGATCTGATCTTGGCTGTGGACAAGTTTTCCTTTTCTGAAATCTAATTATTTGCTTTAGACAGTATGTTAACAACTAAAATATCTGATCCTCCTATACCTGTATTTCTGGACAGCAACACCTGAGTTCTTCATTTTGACACATCCAGAAACCAACATATGTTACATGAACAAGCTCATAATGTTGTCTCAGTATTAGATGATACCGCACATTTTTAAACTAAAATAAATTAGATGCCTAGGGGGCTTAAGAATTTTTTTTTTAATTTAGTATGAATAATTTCAAATGTTTTGCACTATTCCAGTCCTCTGCTGAGATAAATGCACTTTTTTTAAAAACCTGAAGAAAAACCTGAAGAAAATTTTTGTAAGAAAAAATGTTAACATTCAGCTGGATAGTTCGCAGAACCAAAGCCTTTCCCATAGGCTGTATGAAGACAAATCCTAAAAGGAGTAGTGGCGACAGATAAGCCTTTATCCACAGGTATTGCCTATTCCTATGCTTCACTGCCATATTTTTGTTACAGGTGTAATCCACAAACACTATGTATTGGAAAAGGGCTGTCCCACTTGGTGCTATCGAAACATTAATTCCAGTACTCAAAAGGTATGTCCTCAAATATAATTTTAGAAAGGTTATTTCAGTTTCCATCCAATTCTTTTGAACTCACAGGGGCATTGTGTGCCAAGTGTGCTGTTGTTTTTACACACAAATTCTGATATCCTGGGGCCCTTTGTTGAAACAAGCCAACTAACTTCTCTCAGAAACCAGAGGTTTTTTGACTCACACTTCATTCTCCTTCTAAGAAAGGTACGTGAATTAAGCCCGTTTAGATTATCGCTACATATTCATCATATATGAATTGCATATTTATGCATCCTATTTAGGGCTGACTTTACCAGTAAGTATATCAGCTTCAGAAAGAATCCTGTTGATTTCCATTTCCAATGCCTACACACCAATCGATGGACAGTACTACTGCACTGTGAATAGTCTCACATAAGCTAATTCATATGAAACTAAAACAGAAAAAGAGATGTATTAAAAGTTAATTGTAATCTAATCCTCCACAAAGACAAGTCTTTTAAAAGAAAATCAAGTGCAAATCTTTGTAAAAGGTACAATAAAGTACTGTAAGTTTTTAAGGCAATAGAACATGCTACTGTGAAAGATAAAAGAAAAGCTGTTAAGCATTGATCAGAGACATCTTGTTTTCCATTTAATAGTAAACATTTCAAATACTACCATCTCCAAGAAAAAAAAAAAAAAAAAGAAAAACCCTTCATTACTAATTTCAACTCAAATTCTTTATGGTTATTTGCCTTTCAGTTCTGCAAGCTACCACTGCTTCAAGAAAATTAATTAGACCACCAACGTCATGAATTTTTCATTCTGGGAAAACCTCATGAGCCCACACTGAAGTTATTCTCCACCAAGTGCAGGTCAGGATACTGAGTACACATATTGCATGTGCAGTGCATATCCAAGAAGTCTACATTCACTGCTCTCTTATTTTGTCTAGAAGTGTAAGGACTTTGTCTATAATGCCTCACTGGCTGAAGCACAAAGCTAAGTTACACATACCATGCAAGGTTTGCCCTGATTACATTGATTTTACCTTACTGATCCAAACCACTGAGCACATAATAATTCCCACATCTAAGTTTTCAACCTTTCTTTCACTATACAATACACCACCTTCCAAATGTACAAGAGTGCTGCAGTGGTTAACGCCTATTTCAGTAAATGGTGACATATCAAACCATCTTCACCACTTTGAAAAGAGTATTCTTATAACTCCTTTTGAATAATCTAAAGAGATACGCAGAATTACAGTGGAGACATCACGGGATGCTCATGACATCAAAACTGGGGTATCCAAATTAAAAGTTTGCTCAAGTTTTACTTATTAGGTCAGGGGAAAACACAATTTAACCAGGAAGTTTCTTGATCTCTGCCGGGAATTGTCATTTCAAGTTCTTCCTGACTTTACATATTTGAAGCAGAACAGGTTTTCCTAATTACAAAATAAAAGTATTTTAAAGAGTAAGGCATTTACAGACTTCTGCAGGATAAATCTTCAGTCTCATCTGTCCACTCTACAGGTAATACAGCTTAGGAGAACACTGATTTAGACAATCCTTTAAATAAACATTACTCCTCGTTATTTCCTTTATAATAGAAAAAATCAGTGGCTGCTGAAAAGGAAATACTCTATTTTGAATATTTTTTTTATAGAGAAATGGGCAAATGGTTTAGAACACAGAGCTACAGAGGTGAGAAACTACAAATTCCTAAAACTATCTAGTATTTTTATGAACTTAATACATCTACTGGGGAATGCACAAGCAGAATTTTCTGTTTATTTGGAAATATTTGTGTTGATGCAGAGGCAGCAAAGAGACTGCATATAGTTGGTATAGCTACAAATGTCTACGGAAGCCAGTCTGTTCCCTATAGGCCTGTAAGGAGTAGAAAAAGGTAGAAACCAAGTAAAAAAATCAACCCACAGAAAAAGAGAAAAAGCTAATTACATAACAGAAGACTGTACAAGACCATTTTAGAGATCCACAATACAAGCAGGTTCCCTTGAGTCTGAGCAGACCATCTTTTCTTTCTCCCTGCTCCATGAGTGAAAAACCAGCTCTCCTCTGTAACAGTGGACATGCCTTTGAAGAAGAATGTTTCACTCCTTTGGCAAGTACAGTCCTCTCATAACTATGGAAGATTTTATATATATATATAAAATATATATTTGCCATAACATACAGCACCTACTCTCCCTGTTGCATGACACTCCACATTGCAACAGTGCTTCAGAATAATTGACTCCAAAGGAGCAGCACAGGGATGCAAAAGCAAGGAGAAGCAGCTAACCATTAATTCCTGCATGAGATCCCTTAAAGCAGGGATTTATCAGCTGGCTGCATTCCCCTCCTGCTCTGCAGCCAGGACTGCCCAGCACTGAGTGTGCTCCCAGCTTTGATGTGCCATGAAAGTCACCCAGGGCCATGTAACCCTCCCTCTTAATTTCTATAATGGTTGTTGTCTATCCCAACCACTGAAAGTTGCATAGCACAGAAAAGCAGGCTGTTTTAATAATTATGTATGTTATGTAAAGATCTCTTCCCTCCCAGCAGAAGGGGGGAGAGCAGAAGGGGATGAGAGAGAGGATGTGTCAGACTAATTCACATGCAAATGTGCCTAAGTTCCAAAGTACATTAAAAGAAAAAGCAGTTCCCTAAAATAATTTATGGCCAGGAATGTTTTATTGCCCTTGTACACTTACCATTAAGTTTTGAAATGCTGGCCTATTGATAATGAAGGTTTGTTATCTGGAAATCCTGGCAACTCTTCCTCTGGGGACCAGAACTATCGTAAGCTTCTCAGTTCAGAAAAAAAAAAAAATAGTTAATGTGGTGCCTATTTGCAGAACTGTACTGCACAACAGGATGGCAGAAGAAGTATTTTGCAGCTTCTCCTGATCTAAAAACCCTAAATGCCAAGCCTGCAGCTATGGGAAAAATCTGATGCATAAGGTAGCAGAAGTACCCAAGTAACTGCATTCGGACTTATTTCTGCCTACATGGATAAAGTATCCACCTTGTTGACCTGTCAGTCTCACTAATCCACCCTCTATTTTCAGTTAATATCATTAAAGTTCAGCGCTTGAGAGCCTGGAGGGAAAGGCGAGCACCCCATCCCCTTTTTCCACGGGGCGGTAACCAGATGTCAATGGCCGCAGCTGTGACTACATAATTACCTGTTTGCATGAACGCGGACCGCAGTTTAGATTTAATAGGTCAGACGACAATGCAGCAAAACGCATTTAGCCTACGATTACCCCTTTTCAAACATTCTCTCGCTCGCAACTTCGACCCTGGGAACATTGCGGGCACAGACTCGGGTCAATAAGAAACATTGGCCGGCACAATGGGGCTGGCCTCAAACAGCGCTGTTGACAGACACCGGCACAAAGGCGGTGAATAGAGTCCCCCTCAGTTCTCACACAGAGCGAAGAATGAGTCAGTGTACTGCCGCTTTAGTGCTCTGTTTGTACAGTGTATACAGCTTTTGTCCCGCGCCACTGTTCGGCGCTCAATGGGGGCTAAAGAGCCGAGGAAGTGAAGGCGGAAGAATGGCTCGGCGCTCACCCCGGCAGCCAGCGGTGCATCCCCTGCGCTGGATGGCTCCAGCGGGAAGCCTGGAGATGCCGGTCACGCGGCTCCCACCACGCACATCGTGCTCCTGACCTCGGGCGAAGCCTCTGTGCGATGTCGCTGCTGTGGAGACATCCTGCTAGTTTTAAGCAATGTATTTTACCTCCTTCAAAAACACAGTAATGTGCCCTCCTGCCTTTCCCTCCCACCACGACGCAACTCACGGCTGCCACTTCAACCAAGAAGGAAAACCGAGCATGGGATTAGGAATTACAGTAGGTCTATGTCCCTTCAAAATGTAACAATAACCACGTAGTTGTAGTTTTAAATCCCCACTGCAAATGCTTAAGGAAGTGAGAAGAGTAACAAAAGACAACCACAGCTGTACATCTGGATTTCACACACAACATTTAGATTGTGCAAATAAAGCGTCAGGGAAAATTTATCACATACATGATATTGTACATGCACCTCTATATTAGTTATCTATTAGCAGAGGAAAAATTCCACTTCGTGCAGATTATTGCTACTCTTCAAACAATGCTTTTTGTCAAGTTCCCCTTTAGGGAAACAGCACTTCTCTTATTTAAATTACCATCCTTATAAGCGTGATTCAGAAACCAAAACAGCCCTCTAGCACAATGCCAGAAGTGTTATCTTCACCTCCTTTATATGAGAAAATCACAGGATAGCCTGGGTTGGAAGGGACCTTAAAGGTCAAATAGTTTCAACGCCCCTGTGGTGGGCAGGGACATCTTTCACTAGACCATATGCCAAGTATGCAGAAATCTTTGCTCGCAAAGAGTACTTAGATTTTTGAATGACTAGCATGAAGCTAATAAAAGAGATAGCAATTGGGCTTTAACTCAAGCAGACTATACCACAGATAAGGTTATACATTATAAATCAGAGAGAAAGAACTGTTTAATATATTGTAAGACTGTGAATTGGTTTGGGGGAAGGGGAAAAAAGAAAGGAGAAGAAGAAAATTGCATTTTAGAATAAACAAATCCATGGATTTCCATGAATGGAACACAAAGAACATTGCTCATTTTATTCCTAATAGCAAAGGTAGTATTAGCATGCTCTCTACCGCTCTTTCAATTTCAGTTTTTAAGCTCAAAATTCTGGAATGTAACTACATTAACTAGCTACAGAACAAAGCTCCAGATTACTAAAAAAATGATGTGTCTAATGCCAGAAAAAAACAATTAAACCCAAAAATTGAAAGTTTAATTATGTGCAAGCTAGTCAGTAAGATTTTGAGAGTCTTAAAGTCATGACTTTCACTCTTGGCAGACAAATTCAGAGCGAGTAACCTGAAAGATATGTGAAGAGCATTACCTTATTCTTGGATACTTTATTTTAGAACAGCACAAAATTTTCTACTGTTTATATCTACATGCAGCCTTATTTAAATAAGGCAGGCCTGCCTGCTCTGCACACTACCTATAGGACCTATGACTGCACTCGGGTATACTGGTACTGACTATGTAAAGTAGGCAAACATTTGTACAGGTGCCAAAGTGTGCCTGCAAGCTTACCAGGGATCTGATCCATCACGTTCCTAAATGGAGTTTTTTGTTCACTTTAAAGGAGGGAAATCCCCACCTTTCAACTACAGTTAGGGTTCTTACGTACCCTGCCACGAAAATACTCATAGATCTAAAGGCTGATTAGCAAAGCTGGAAGAATTAACATCTAGCATGATTATTTCTTTCATTATGAATGGGAGAAAGACCTTCTGAGTTTGATCTATCAAGGGAAGAAGAAAATGGAGACAAACTCTGCTCTATCAGTTCTAAATGAGGAGAGATGAAGAACAGGCCAAGAGCTTATGGGTCAGGATTAAAGGGGGGGCAAGGACAGGTGACATTATAGTGGGGGGTGTACTACAGGTCACCTGACCAGGAGGACCAACGAGATGAAACCCTCTACAGACAGAAGAGCAGCCTCACAGTCAATCCCTGGTCCTCATGGATACCACTGGATACCATGGATACCACCACCCCCTGTTGGAGGGGCAGAACACCAGGGCATAACCCAGGAGGTTTCTGGAATGCATTGGTGATAACTTCCTTCTCCAAGTGACAGAGGAGCCAATGAGGAGAGGTGCTGTGCTGGAACTTGTTCTCACCGACATGGAAGAGCTGCTGGGGAATGTGAAACTCAAGGGCAGCCTGAGCTGCAGTGATCATAAAACAGTGGAGTTCAAGATCCTTAAGGCAGCAGGAAGGGCACACAGCAAGCTCACTATCCTGGACTTAGGAAAACAAATTTCAGATTCCTCAGGGATCTGCTTGGAGAGGACCATGGGATAAAGCCCTGGGGGGAAGAGGGGCCCAAGAAAGATGGTTAATATTCAAGGATCACCAATGAAGAGGATGCATCTCAACAAAGAGGAATTCAGGCAAAAACACCAAGAGGCCTGGGTAGATCAAGAAACTCCTGGAAAAACTCAAACACAAAAAGGAAGTTTAGAGCAGAGTGGAAGCAAGAACAGGTAGCTTGGAAGGAACACAAAGAAATTGTCCAAACAGTCCGGGATCTGGTTAGGAAAGCTAAAGCCCTAATAGAATTAAATCTTGCTGGGGCTTGTCACAGGCAACAAGAAAAGCTTCTATAGGTGAGGTAAGAGGAAGACCAGGGAAAATATTCACCTCTTCAGATGGAAATAGGAGACCTGGTTACCTGGGATACAGAAAAGGCTGGGGTATTCAATTTACTTTTTTTGCCTCACCAGTCTTCACCAGTAACTGCACCAGCAATACCACCCAAGTCGTAGAAGGCAAACCCAGGGACTGGGAGAATTAAGAACCACCCACTGTAGGAGAAGATCAGGTTCAAGACTATTTTTGGAACATGAAGTTGCACAAGTCCATGGGCCCTCATGAGATAAATTCATGGGTCCTGAGAGAACTGATGGATTAACAGGATACACCACTATCCATTCATTATATTTGAGAAGTTGTGGCAGTCCAGTGAAGTTCCCACTGACTGGAAGGGGAAACATAACACTCATTTTTTAAAAAGGAAAAACAGAAGACTCAGTGAACTACAGGCCAGTCAGTCTCACTTAAGTGCCCTGAAAGATCGTGGAGCAGCTCCTTCTGGAAACTATGCTGAGGCATATGGAAAATAAGGAGGTGATTTTTGACAGCCAACATGCCTTCAGTAAGTGCAAACTGCTGACACCACCAAGCTGTGCGGTGTGGTCAACACACCGGGTGGAGGGGGATACCATCCAGACAAACCTTCACAGGCTTGAGAGATGAGCCCATGTCAATCTCACAAAGGCCAACAAGGACAAGTGCGAAGTCCTGCATGTAGGTCAGGCAATTCCAAGCACAAGTACAGGCTGGGCAGAGAATGGATTGAGAACAGCCCTGAGAAGAAGGACTGGCGGGTACTGGTGGACAAGAAGCCCAACATGGCCCAGCAGTATGCACTTGCAGATCAGAAAGCCAACTGTGTTCTGGGCTGCATCAAAAGAAGTGTCATCAGCAGGCTGAGGGAGGTGATTCCTCCCCTCTACTCTGAGACCTCATGAGACCCCCACATGGAGTAGTGTGCCCAGCTCTTGCGCTGCCAACATAAGAAGGACGTGGGCTGTTGGAGTGAGTCCACAGAAAGGTCATGGAAATAATCAGAGGATGGTGAGATACTGGACCAGGCTGCCCAGAAAAGCTGTGGATGCCTCATCCCTGGACGTGTTCAATGCCCAGCTGGATGGAGCTCTGAACAACCTGGTCCAGTGGAAGGTGTCTTCGCCCATGGGCAGTGGGAGGTGTTGAAACCAGATGATCTTTAATATTCCTTCCAACACAAACTGGTTTTTGACAGATCACCTCAAACCTCCTTTTTCATTTTTATTTTTTTTAAGCTTAAATCACTGCTTAGCAAGCTAAACCTAGCCTAACCTACTCCACACATTATTCCTTCTCACTCACTTCCTATAATTTAATTTTAGCTAAGTGCACCACTGTTAGCATACTCTTAATATATCTTGCAGAAGCAGATAAATATTTCACAAAGCTTCCCATTAGACGAATGTGTGATTCAAGTCACCAAAAGTTCCAGAAAGGGATATTTTACTTGCTGCCACGCATCACTGCTGCTCTGCATCCCCCTCCCAGGCTGGCAGCAGCGGCAGCTCTGCCTCCTGCCAAGCAGGGGATCGCAGCTTGTTTACTGAGCTCTGTGTGGAGGAAGCAGAGCGCGTTTCAGTCTCGTCTCCAGCAGCCCTGTCAAGCCAGCTGCCAAGAACAGTCTTGAAAGGCTTCGGGGGGAGCAAAATCTAGTACGTAGGTGGTAATAGACCGGGGACCCAAAGATGAGTGAGGTGGTGCAGGCACTACTTGATCTGAAAGATTAACACCTTTAGGTTACTTCAAATGTATAAAGCCATAGGAAAAGAAGTAAGTGAACTCCCGAAGTGGAAGGACAGATTAGCAACCAATTTATAATTACCACTGAGATTAGGATCTCTATGTTAATACTTGAAGTTAATGAGTACAAATTGCAAATAAATTAAACTTGTACGCTCCTTACATTTCCTTATGATGTACAGAAAAGACCTGAAAAGTCTGATTGGGATTTCATGTTGTAGAAGATTATAATTTGTTAAAATTTTAATATTTAAACTAACACTCCATTACTTACAGAAGATTTCAGACAGGTTAAATGTGTGCTGTGCATTTCCATACAGAAATGCTTTATATAGTTTTATAGGAACCATGAAACTTGTTCAGTAAGGTCTCACTGCCTTTGCAAGAGCACGCCAGCTACTATGAAAATAAAGGTTTCACAGAGGACATGTACACAATCCCTCATTCCTTCTAATAAGATCATTAATCAAAGAAAAATTGCTTAAGCCCTTTTCCTCTACTCTACTAATGAAAAGTCACCAAACACGAATAAGTGATCAGCATTTTTCATTGTACCCAACAGTTATTTCTCTGCCTTTAGAATCGTATCTCAATTTCTCGGTTAACTGGGTACATGCTCACACAGTGTGATCACATTATGTGCACTTTGACATGTGATCAGAGCCTGCCAAGTCTCAAAGCAGATTATTTAAAATAGAGCTTCAGTATTTTTCAGAACAATCCCTTCAGGATCTGGAGGACTGGGGGCGGGGAGGTGTTACTTCTCACCCAAGTTGGGTGACTGGACTTAAAGTTCTTTATACAAAAAAGTAAATTGTTGTAAAATGCTAAGATGGGGGAAAAAAAAATTGCCTCTCTTGACAGTTATCACAGAAGCAAAAAGAACTTTGGTTTTGTATGAAAAACACCCTATGATTGGCTATCAGCATACTTCGTACTTCAGTGCCCATAAATCATGACTATGTTCAGCAAGTTCATGAAGAGACAGACATCTGCATCCCTGCTTGGCTGTTACCATGCCTAAAATGCTGACAGAGCCACGGCAGCAGTGACCATACACAGACTCTAAAATCTATTAAGGCAAGTTTTAACAGCTACTGAATACTCTCGGAACACTTTCCCCTCCTTTTTTCTCTTTAAATGCACTAGTCTTTACTTACACTGCAGTTCTTCCAACATGACAGCAATGCTACCTAAAATTTTAAATTTAATCTTGAAAATCTAAGAAAAATCAGGCAAGCAAATACAATAGCAAGGACTGTGTTGCCAAATGCTCCTTACTCAGTAAGGGCAATTACATACAACCTAAGTGTCACTTTAGTTCTATTATCTCTATTTCTTCATCCAAAACATTTGATTCACAAATTATACTTATTTGCTATTCCCATCCTTGCTCCAGACAAGCGCATGTGAAGAGAGGCAACAAGGACTATTGGTTTTGTTAACATATTAGCAAGCAGAAAAGGAAAATAAATTAAATAACAGACACGTAATAAAATGTTATTTATCTTTGCCTCTAAACACCTTGTGTTTTTTAACTGATTTGCTGAGCTGCCTAACAGCAGCAAAGCTGTTGAATCCCTTACGCAGTTCGGTAACACTCAGCCTTAAAAGGCTTACCTTGCTTTGTAGGAATTTACCTGCTTTTGTGCCCTGGTTGGATAACGGAATCCAAACAGGCTGACAAGGAGTTACAGAAAGCATCAGGGGAAGAAAAGCATCTGTCAAGGGTTTGGCGTGTAGGAGTAACAGAATTAATTTTTGGGCCTATTCCAAGTGGCAGTCAACACCCACTCCTCCTTCTGATGAGGCATCCCTCTGTACCGACCAGTGACTTCAAATAAAAATGCGTGACTAAATAAATCATCAATGGCCACGAACAGCTTTTAAGTATCTCCAAGGCTGGAGATTTCACAACCTCCCTGGGCAACCTGTAACCTGTGCCAGTGTTCAGTCACCCTCACAGTGTAAAACTGTTTCCTGAGGTTCAGAGGGAGCCTCCTGTGTGTTGGTGTGTGCCCCTTGTCCCTTGTCCTGTCACTGGGCACTATTGATAAGTCTGGCTCTGTATCCTTTGCCCCCTCCCTTCAGGTGTTTATACATATGGATGAGTTGATCCCTCTGAGCCTTCTCTTTCCCGGGATGAACAGTGTTTCCTCCTTGGAGAGATGCTCCGGTCCCTTCATGATCCTAGGGGCCCTTCACTAGACTTTCTTTTGAACTGGGGAGCCCAAAACTGGAC